>NC_045971.1:51289037-51394564 GCF_010909765.2 Amblyraja radiata
CGTTATATCGCATGGATACAGACCATAGGATCATGCCGACCAAGATACCCGATCTACACGTCCCACACGACTGTATTTGGCCCATATCCCTCAACAATTTTCCTATCCCATGTACAGTACCAGTCAAATGAATTGTAATTGCTGTTTAAGAAGGGACTGCAGATGCTCGAAAATCGAAGGTAGACAAAAGTGTTGGAGAAACTCTGCATCTGCAGTTCCTTGTTAAACACTTTGTCTACTCCAGTGCGAAATCTCTTCAAGGTTTGAAGAAGTTCCAATAAAGACAGCTGAAGAAGGGTTTTAGCCCGAAACGTTGTCTATTTCCTTCGCTCCATAGATGCTGCTACACCCGCTGTAATTGCTGTTACTGCACTTGCCTCAACTATCTCCTCTGGCAGCTTGTTCCATGTCCCCACCAATCTGTGTGTGATCAAGTTCACAGTCGGTTCCTACTATATATTTTCCGTCTCACACTGAACCTATGTATTGCTCTGCCTTGGTTCCAACTGTCATTGTTGAACTTCACGCCATCAGGATATGCCTTTCAATCTAATACCTGCCAAATCTAAATATGCCTTCTGACAACTAGATCTTTAAATTGCCGACACTATGTTGGCCTATTTTACCATCATGACTCCCAGCGTGCAATCTCTTGTTGGAAAGTTACCTCATCTTTCACTTATATTGCAGACTTTTTGACATCCAAATTGAAAGCAAAGCTCTTCGTATATCTATGGTTATATGTGTGGAGAAGACCGTCGGTTTGAGGAAACAAGGGATAAAGGATGACTGCAGGTTTGCCGAGACATGCAATGGCAAAGCCCGAGGTTTCGGCCAGACGAGCACATTTCGGTCATTGTCCATATGAAACTCGGCTTCATCAAAGCAGGTGTTCTATACGAGGTGTCTCAGGCAGTTCTGGAATTGGCTGGACTTACTGGTGTCACGAGTCACAGATATATCATACAACATAGAAAATAGATGCAGGAGTAGGCCATTCGGCCCTTCGAGCCTGCACTGGTAATTCAATCTCAGCTTCCCGCCGCTGTCACTTCTACTACTAAAGTAATGTGACAGACTAGACGACGGATAAACAATCTACTACCAGGAAGGCTTATTAAACGTTTCGCTTGCGAACATCACATGTCATTCTGCACGTACTTCATTTACTGCCAATGTTATAATGCATTAACAATTGAGGGATAGAACTTTCGGTGTGAAAGAACGGAATACAGAAAAACGTGACTTCCATGGTTCAGGCTTGGTAACATAAAATAGACCTGAAAGTCTGTCCAAACAATATTAAATTAAGTTGTCTCTAACATCTCTCGAAGGATTAAGTATATCCTAGTATGATCTAATGAATAAAAATCCTGTGTGTTTGTACAGTAAATTGTGGCTAGTGCGCCCGAGGACAACTCTAATTTGATCAGTGGACGCGACTGCTTGTATTAAAGAGCTGGTTGAACCAATGCATGTGGGCATTTGGAATAGTTTCTGTATCTGCTTCCGGCAAAAACATGGGCTATCCAGCAATTTACAACATCGCCAGAATTTACTACCCCGTAATTTCAGCGGTCGGTATTCCTGGTAAGATATTGTTTACGACTTTAATTTGGGTAGCTTTACCTTGCTACTATGTCAACTATAATGCAAGAGTTTTAATTTTCATATGCCCCGGGAACTGAAGAATTATATTCTTACTTGCCGCAGCTGTACAGACACATTAACGCAGCAATATTCAATAGTGAGAGCAATTATCATTAATACACGGGAAACAATCCATAGTCGGCCATCTGCAACATAAACAAAGTTCATAATAATAATAATAATAATATCTTTTATTGTCATTGCACGTCAGTGCAACGAGATTTAGTGTGCAGCTCCACTGATGTACAAGAAAGGTAAATAAATACAATACATAAATAAGCAAGCTGAATTGATTGACGTGACCATCTGAGGGAGACTGTCCAAAGGGGGTGGGTGGGGGGGGGGGGGGGGGGGGCACTCATTAGGGCCGGTTCAGAGCCGCTATAGCTCTTGGGATAAAACTGTTCCTGAGTCTGGAGGTTCGGGCGTAGAAGGCCTTGTAACGTTTGCCGGAGGGAAGTAGTTGAAACAGACGGTGGCAGGCGTGTGATGAGTCCTTATGGATGCTGAGGGCCTTCCTGAGGCACCGCGTGTGGTCGATGCCCTCCAAGGCTGGCAGCTCTGTCCCGATGATCCGCTGCGCTCTGTTGACGACGCGCTGAAGAGCTCTCCTCTCCGCCTCCGTGCAGCTGAGATACCACACAGAGATGCCATACGTTAGTATGCTCTCTGTGGTGCAGCGGTAGAACGTTGTCAGCAGCTGTTGGGGCAGACCAGCCTTTTTTAATGTCCTCAGGAAGAACAGTCGTTGCTATGCCTTCTTGACCAGCGCAGCGGTGTTTGTGGACCATGTGAGGTCTTCTGAAATGTGTGTGCCCAGAAACTTAAAGCTGGACACTCTCTCCACACTTTCCCCGTAAATGGAGATTGGGGCGTATTCTCCAGAATGGGACCTCCTGAAGTCAATAATCAGCTCCTTGGTCTTGGAGGTGTTTAGTGCCAAGTTGTTATTGGCGCACCAGTCCGCCAGGTTCTGCACCTCCGCTCTGTAGTTTGTTTCATCACCGTTGGTGATCAGCCCAATCACTGTTGTGTCGTCTGCAAACTTCACGATGGTGTTGGTGTCGAATGCAGGGACACAGTCGTGAGTGAAGAGGGAGTAGAGCATGGGGCTTAGTACACAGCCCTGTGGTGTGCCGGTGCTCAGGGTGATGGTGGAGGACAGGTGCGGGCCTAGTCTCACTGCCTGCGGTCGCTCCGTGAGAAACTTCAGGATCCAAGCGCATATCGGTGAGCTGAGGACTAGCTGGTGGAGTTTGGTGGTGAGCTTGGTGGGGATGACCGTATTGAATGGAGAGCTATAGTCAATGAAGAGCATCCTCAAATACGTGCCCTATCTGTCCAGGTGAGTCAGGACAGTGTGAAGGGCCAGAGATATGGCATCCTCTGTCGATCTATTTGCCCTGTATGCAAATTGATGGGAGTTCAGTGAGGCAGGGATGCTGGATTTAATATGGAAGAGGACCAGCCTTTCGAAGCACTTCATAGGGATTGGAGTTAGGGCGACCGGCCGGTAGTCGTTGAGGTTGGTGATTTTGGACTTTTTCGGCACCGGCACTATGGTGGCTGTTTTCAGGCACTTGGGGACCGTTGCCAGAGATAGGGGTAGATTGAAGATTCTCGTGAATACCTCCGCCTGCTGTCCAGCACAGTCCTTTAATGCTCTTCCCTGGACTCCATCCGGGCCTGCAGCCTTGCGTGGATTGATCCTACGCAGAGCGCACTGTACCTCCTGAGTGCTCAGTGCTAAGGCCTGTCCCTCCGCTATGGCAGGGGTTATTCCACACCTGGTGGTGTTGCCAGTTTCGAACCGGGCAACGAAGGTGTTTAGTTCGTTGGCCAGTGTGATATCACCGTGGGGGCAGGCGGGGCTGCTCTTGTAGTCAGTGATGTTCCTGACACCCTGCCACATGCTTCTGGTGTCCGCGGTATTGAAGTGGTCTTCTACCCTTTGCCTGTGGATGACTTTGGCCTTTTTTATGCCTCTGTTCAGGTTCGACCTGGCCGCACTGTAAGCAGAAGTGTCCCTGGATTTAAAGGCGTTGTTGCGTGCCCTTAGCAGATCCTGAACCTCCTTGTTCATCCAGGGTTTCCGGTTTGGGAACATCTTTATTTGCTTGTCCACTGTGACAGTCTCCACACAGCAGTTGATGTAGGAGAGCACAGTGGATGTGTACTCCTCCAAGTCTATCTCTGTACCACTGGTAGCCTGTTGTGCAAACAGGTCCCAGTCGGTGCGATCAAAGCAGTCCTGGAGTTGTAGGGTGGCGTTCTCGGGCCATATTTTGACCGTCCTTATTGCAGGTTTGGTCTTAGTGGATCGAGGAGGTTAATTTGCGCAGAGTCCTGCAAAACCTAAATGGTTGATGGCAAGAAATTGTTCTTGAATCTGAAGGTCTAAAGTCCTCAGTCTCCTATTCAGATTTCCGATGATAGCAGCGAGATGACGGCGATGCCAGGGCGGCGCCAGTCCTTGATAACACCAGCTGTGTGCTGATATCATTTCAGTCAAAGTGTTCGTGACATCATTTCAGTCAAAGGACTGTAAAATAACATGCATGTTGTTATTGCTAACTAAGAATTGACATTTATACTATTTTACCATTTTACCAGGTTACGGGGAATCTAAGTGATATTTTCAATATAATTACAAATGCCAATGCATCACCAGTCTCAGATAAAAATGCAAATACACGCGGCCCGATGAGTCAGTTTTGTGCCCTGATTCTTATCTGACATCGGAAACAACTGGACCCAGAATAATGTGAATCTTTTGTGAAACAGCAGGGGGGTAGGGAGAGGACTCCTCGCAGCGCCGGTTTCAGATAAAACTATCCAAACCAATCATGTCCACGTCTTGTGAGTGCAAGGAAAAAGGGGAATGACTCCAATTCTGTTGTCTGGTGAATGCACCAAATAAACCTTGATTTCCAGAGCGAAAATAAACGGATAATATAATTTCACTATTGTTAGAATTGCAGACCAATTACGTAGGAAATGTTATTCTAAAGTACTTCATTCTAAAGTCCTGTGTTTTGAATGTCCCCTGCGTGTTGCGTGTCAGTGCCATTTCATTTTCCATTGACAAAGATGGCCAAGTGTTTAGATATTCCCTGATAATTAAATAACATGATGCGGTTAATCAAAAAAAGATTTTCTTTAAAAGTAGTAGTTATATCAGTGAGAAAGAACTGCGTTGATTGATAACATCGAAGGCAGACAAAACAAAATGCTGGAGTAACTCAGCGGGTGGGGCAGCATTTATGGAGAGAAGGAATGGGTGACGTTTTGGGTTGAGACCCTTCTTTATACTGATGTCGGGGGGCGGGGCGGAATAAAGATAGGAAGTGGGCGGAGAAGTCAGTGTTCATACCGCTGGGTGTAAACTACCCAAGCGAAATATGAGGTGGTGTTCCGCCAATTTGCGCTGGGCCTCACTCTGTCAATGTATGAGGCCCAGGACAGAAAGTATCTGTCCCCAATCAAGAAACGTTTGTGTTATTCACTAAGAAGGATCTGCATCCGTTTCCCCATCACTGACTCTGCCATTTACATAGGAAGTTCAGGCATTTTCCCAAAGAGGAAGTGGATCTCTAATTTGTCCACATTAGATTTCCTTCCCGTATCTCAAATGCTGTTTTTCACGTCATTCACCGTCGGCCCTTTAACGGCATGATTACTGATTATGTTAAACTCTTTGTTTCAATTATTTACACGTTATCTGTAAATGTTTTACTGATCATGCCTGATCGGGTAATCCCTTCCTCACCACTGCACCCACATTTGGCACCTTTCTTCGGCAAGATGGGCCGGTCAGAGCGTGTTGCTCACGGTATTCCGGGGCAGGTGACTTCCGATCCCCAACTACCCGCTGCATCTGGTGACATCCCGTAACATCAGAAAGCCTTCTCCGTTATCTTAAGTTTGTCCTGATCAAACATTTGCATCCCCATTGTAACAATAATAATGATACTTAGGGGTAAGAGGCGAATGTAAACAGTTCCCTGTTCACTACCTCACATAACCTCCCGCGGGCACCTTGCACTTATTGAATCAGAGGCCGCCCTCCAGACATATGCGGAGATGTCGAGAGACGAGTCAAGTCAAGTCACTTTTATTTCTATAACACATTTAAAAAACAACTCTCGTTGGCCAAAGTGCTTTACATTGGTGGAGGTACTAACGTCATACTACATTGGTTCATAAATTAAGTACATACATTACAACAATTCAATTCAATTTATTGTCATTTGGACCCCTTGAGGTCCAAACGAAATGTCGTTTCTGCAGCCATACATTACAAACAAATAGACCCAAGATACAACATAATTTACATAAACATCCATCACATTGCTGTGATGGAAGGCCAAAAAAACTTATCTCTCCACTACATACATATGATGATGCAAGATGGCGCCTGCCTGCGGCGACTTTTGCGGAGCACCGGAAAAGAAAAGGCTCAACTACAACAACTTACCTGGATCAGAAAAACGGCAGAAATCGGTGCCGTTTCGGACAAGCTGCTTGAGCACCTCAGGGCTCTCGCAATTTCGCGAACTCCCGCAGCTGTGGGAGCCCCGGACTTTAAATTTCCCCACGCTGGCTGTGGAACTCCCGACCCGACTGAGGATCACAGGTACGTACCTGGAGACCCCGGGATGTCCCCCAGAGCCGACGGGCTGGATCTTCCAGGAACAACGAAGCTGGAGCTGCCGACTTTGAGGGAATCCCCTGTTCGTTACGGAGCTGGAGCTGCCGCCTGTGAGGGAATCCCCGTTCCAGCGCAGGTCCGCAGAAACAGCAGGTACAGCAAGTACAGTACCTGGGAACAAAGGGGAAGCCTCCATTGTGTCCGGAAACGTGGCCGTCGGGCAGAACTTCATGTCAGAATGAAGCGCGGGGGCCTTCGGCCCCCTCTCCCTTCTATCCTACTGGCTAATGTACAGTCCCTTGAAAACAAAGTGGAGGACTTAAGGGCAAGACTGCTTTATCCAAGGGAGCTGAGGGAATGCTCTGTGTTCTGTTTCACAGAGACATGGCTCACCCCCAGCTCCCCAGACTCAGCGGTCCAGCCTGAAGGGTTCTCCATCCACCGTATGGACCGTACCCTGGCATCTGGGAAAAGGAGAGGAGGGGGTGTCTGCCTCATGGTCAACTCTGCGTGGTGTTCAGACGTGACAGTCCTGTCCAACTCCTGCTCTCCACACCTCGAACATCTGGCGGTGAAGTGCCGACCCTTCTACCTACCAAGAGAATTCACCTCCGTTATCCTGACTGCGGTCTACATCCCACCCCAGGCAGACGTCCGTCTGGCACTGGAGGAGCTGCACGCCGTGGTCAACAAACACCAGACGTCTTACCCCGAGGCATTTACCACCATTGCTGGGGACTTCAATAAGGCGAACCTCAAGAAATCACTCCCCAACTTCCACCAACATGTCTCCTGCTGCACCAGAGGACCTAACACCCTCAACCACTGACACACCACCATCAAGAATGCTTATCGTTCTATCCCTCGCCCTCACTTCGGTAAGTCCGACCATACCGCGGTGCTGCTTCTTCCTGCCTACAAGCAGCAATTAAAGAGCGCACCCCCAGAAGTGAGGACAGCACAGAGCTGGTCGGGGGGGGGGGGGCGCAGAAGAACAACTACAGGACTGTTTGGAGTCTGTAGACTGGGCAATGTTCAAGGATTCGGCAACGGACTTGAACGACTATGCCACAGTCGTTACAGACTTCATAAAGAAATGTGTGGAAGACTGCATCCCTACAAAAACCTTCCAAGTGTTTCCCAATCAGAAACCTTGGAGGAACTTTGAGATCCGCCCTCTCCTGAAGTCCAGACACAGGGCATTCACTTCCAACGATACAGTGGCCTACATGAAGACCAGATACGACATTGGTAAGGCCATCAAAAAGGCCAAAAGGGACTTCTGCTCCAAACTGGAGGACGAGACAGATGTTCGGCAGCTGTGGCAGGGTCTGAATGCAATCACCTCCTACAAGGCAAAACCAGGAGGCAGCTCGAATGCCGGTGTAACATCACTCCCTGACGAGCTCAATGCGTTTTACGCACGCTTTGACAGGGAGAATACTGATGTGCCTTACCGATCCCCCATTCGCTGTGATGGCATTTCAGTCTCAGTCACAGAGGCCGATGTCAGGAAATCCTTCAGAGGGGTGATTCCCCGAAAAGCACCTGGACCTGATGGTATACCCGGTCGTGTTCTAAAAACCTGTGCGGACCAACTGGCGGGAGTTTTTACGGACATTTTCAACCTCTCACTTCTGAGGTCTGAGGTCCCCACCTGCTTTAAAAGGGCATCAATTATACCGGTGCCCAAGAAGAGTAAGGTGACGTGCCTCAATGACTATCGACCAGTGGCACTAACGCCGGTGGTGATGAAGTGCTTTGAGAGGTTGATCATGGAGCAAATCAACTCCTACCTCGACAAAAACCTGGACCCACTGCAGTTCGCGTACCGCCACAACAGATCAACGGTGGATGCGATCTCGCTGGCCCTCCACTCCGTACTGGACCACTTGGACAACAAAAACTCATATGTCAGGCTGTTATTCATTGATTACAGCTCGGCATTTAACACAATCATCCCCTCCAAACTGGTTACCAAACTCGCAGAATTGGGTCTCTGCGCATCCCTCTGCAACTGGATCCTCGACTTCCTCATCCATAGACCACAGTCTGTTCGTATTGGTGGAAATGTGTCAGCCTCAATAACAATCAGCACGGGAGCACCTCAAGGCTGCGTGCTCAGCCCTCTGCTGTACTCACTCTACACCCATGACTGCGTAGCGAATCACAGTGCGAACTCCATCATCAAGTTCGCTGACGACACCACTATTGTGGGGCGTATCACTGATGGGGATGAGTCAGAGTACAGAAGAGAGATCGAGCAACTGTCCATATGGTGCCAGCGCAATAACCTGGCCCTCAACACCAGCAAAACCAAGGAACTGATTGTGAATTTGGAAGGAGTAGGAGGGGGACCCACAGCCCCATTTATATCAACGGGTCGATGGTTGAAAGGGTCAAGAACTTCAAATTCCTGGGCGTGCACATCTCTGAAGATCTTTCCTGGTCCGAGAACACTAACGCAATTATCAAAAAAGCACATCAGCGCCTCTACTTCCTGAGAAGATTACGGAGAGTCGGATTGTCAAGGAAGACTCTCTCTAACTTCTACAGGTGCACAGTCGAGAGCATGCTGACTGGTTGCATCGTGGCTTGGTTCGGCAATTTGAGCGCCCTGGAGAGGAAAAGACTACAAAATGTAGTAAACACTGCCCAGTCCATCATCGGCTCTGATCTTCCTTCCATCGAGGGGATTTATCGCAGTCGCTGCCTCAAAAAGGCTGGCAGTATCATCAAAGACCCACACCATCCTGGCCACACACTCATCTCCCTGCTACCTTCAGGTAGAAGGTACAGGAGCCTGAAGACTGCAACAACCAGGTTCAGGAATAGCTATTTCCCCTCAGCCATCAGGCTATTAAACCTGGCTCGGACAAAACTCTGATTATTAGCAACCACTTTCTGTTATTTGCACTTTACCAGTTTATTTATTCATGTGTGTATATATTTAGATCAGGGCATATGGACACATTTATCTGTTTTGTAGTTAATGCCTACCATTTTCTGTGTGCTTAAGCAAAGCAAGAATTTCATTGTCCTATACAGGGACACATGACAATAAACTCACTTGAACTTGAACTTGAACTTGATATAGCCCTCCCTCGAAGGAGCCTCTGTAAAGAAAGGCTTGAGAGTAAAGATGAGTTTTTAGCCTCGACTTAAAAGAGTCGATGTATCGGGCAGTTCTGATGGGAAGAGGGATGCTGTTCCACAGTCTAGGAGCTGCAACCGCAAAGGCGCGGTCGCCCCTGAGCTTATGCGTAGACCGCGGGATGTTCGCGCGATATGCGATTCGCATCCCGTCTCGGTCAGGGAAGGCACACACCGGACCACTGATCAGCTTCACTATCCTTACAGCGCAAGTCAAGTCACGCTGATCCATGTAGGGTAGTGTCCCGCGGTAAATGTGGTCTCTCCAAATGCATCACTCGCTACCTGGTGGCAATGGCAGCAGCAGATCTGATGGTGGTTGTTGGCAGTGTTATAATATGACAGATTAATTTTATCTATGTGTATGTAAGGTTCCTGTCCGCAACTCCTACATGTGCTGTGATACATGTTTTCCGGATCGCAATGACGGATTGTTCCGTTTGGCTGACAGTTGCTTTCACTTTCGACCGTTTCGTCGCCATCTGTTGTCAGAATGTGCGGAGGAAATATTGCAGTGAGCGACCAGCGGCTGTGGTGATCGGGACGGTGTGCACAATGTGTTGTACGCAGTCTATTCCATATTACTTTGCAGTGGATACTTGGCGCTGCGTCGCTGCAGCTGAATACCTTACATCATCCTGGTGGAGGGCCTACGAGTTATTTGACAGTATCATCAAAATACATTTCATGATGACGCTGGGACGGCTCAATCCATCTTCTGTCGTTCAATTTACTAATTTTAATAACAGATTCAGCAAATGATGTACCAGGGACATTACTATTAGATGTACAGACCCCAGAATGATTAATTCAAACGTCATGAGACTTAAACTAAACTCAGCGCATGAAATGAAACCTTCGGATTTCAAAGCATTTGACAATGACTGGCTCGTAGCTTTACACGAGGAAACACTCTGACCTTGGCACTACTGGGTTTTTTTATAAAGCTAAATCCGAATCCGAGGTTAGCCCTTTTTAGTGTCGGTTTCCCAACAATTTATTGTCTTTATTTCGGAATTCAAGCAAAATTTTCAAGTTCTTGCATTTACCCAATGTAGGAATGGGCCCTTCGGCCCACCTTGTCCGCGCAGAATTTGAAAAATCCATTTAGTGTCATCGCATTTACTACATTTGGGCCGCAGCCATCAGTGACACGGAGCTTCATGTGTTCGTCTGTACTTCCCGAGATGTTGAGACTCGTTTCCTTCAACACTTACTCAATTGCTATTGCCATTACTGCAACACCGAAATGTCTTCATATACCACATAGGCAGTTCCTCACGTCTCGGGTGTATTTCCAACTCTGATTTGTCTGATTGGTCCATTCTTCCCAAAGATATCATACATTTCTTCAGCTGTTATTTTGTATGGCAAGTTTCTTGTGGGAATAAAATAATCCCGAGGACATGGGTTCAAGGTGAAGGGGAAAAGATTTTAAAGGAATCTGAGGGGTATTTTTTTCACACAAAGGGTGGCGAGTGTATGGAAGGTAGTTGAGGCTGGGGCTATCACAACATTGAAGAAACAGACAGGTGCATGGATAGGACAGGTTTGGAGGGATATGGATCAAACGCAGGCAGGGGGTACAAGTGTAGCTTGTACTGTGTGGGCCAGTTGGGCCGAAGGGCCTGTTTCCACACTGTATCACTCTATGACTGCGCCCTTGTACTGATTGGTGGGCAAACACGTCATTGAGCGAACATGCTATCAACATAAGACTATAGAACAACAGGACAGTCAGACAAAGATATGTATAAAATGGACATGCCCTGTAGCTCACAATGCCTGTGCCAACATGACACCACAATCACCTAAACTAATCTTTCTGCATTTGCTCCACATCCCTGCATTCCGTGCATGACGTGAGAAATATTGGAAGTTATAGGAAAACAGGCAGGTACGTAATATGTGTACATAGAAACATTGCAAATAGGTGCAGGAGTGGGCCATTCAGCCCTTCGAGCCTGCACCGCCATTCAATATGATCATGGCTGATCATCCAACTCAGTATCCTGTACCTGCTTTCTCTCCATACAGCCTGATCCCTTTAGCCACAAGGTCTAACCCTCTTAAATATAGCCAATGAACTGGCCTCAACTACATTCTGTGGCAGAGAATTCCAGAGATTCACCACTCTCTGTGTAAAAAATGTCTTAAAATATTTCCCCTTTATCCTTAAACTGTGACCCCTTGTTCTGGATCCTTAAACTGTGACCCCTTGTTTCTTCATATGAAAGTCTTGACATCCCAGGCATCAGTCTGGTGACCCTTCTCTGTACTCCCTCTATGGCAAGAATGTCCTTTCTCAGATTAGGAGACCAAAACTGTACGATATATTCCAGGTGTGGTCTCACCAAGATCATGTACAACTGTACGCGTGGAGCGTGAATACTTGCGAGGCATGATGAGAAACATGGACACAAAGTGAACGTGACAAATGTCACACAATGAGACAATAGATATATACTAAACGGCATGGCTAGTCGGAGTGAAGATATACCTGTACTAGAATGTTGTACACCTGCTAAGGGTAACAAAACGAGTAACTAGATAAGAAGTATTCTTTATTACACCCATTTGACAGAGTTAGGAAGCTTTTGGAATTAATTCAATGGAAATAGAATGTTGAAGGTTACAATAAGAAAGAAAAGGAAGACGAGTGATTGCGAAGAAACGCGGATAACATAAATTATTTCAAAATATAAAATCTGCATGTAACCATTAAATAAAAATGTAAGTGGTTGTGGGCGTTGTGAATCTTTGAAAACACATTAGGTTCCCTCTCAGAGTTTACCTTTGCGCGCGGTTACGGCCTTCAATAAAACTACTTGTTTGAGAAACTAATCGTTGCTGTATGAATGTTGCTTTATGCTGACCGATATGAGGCGTAATCAATAGGGCAATTGTGCCCCATTTGGAAGCCAGAACCAGGGTGTGTTAAACACATAATTCCCTCCAATACTCCTTATCTAAGTAGCTATCGTAAAGGCTCTTAAAACGACAATTATAATATCTACCTCCACCATCCCCTTCCTCTCTCCCGACAATGTGTTCCAGAGACACATAGAAACATAGAAAATAGGCGCAAGAGGAGGCGATTAAGCACTTCGAGCCAGCACCGCCATTCATTGTGATCATGGTTGATCGTCCCAAATCAATAACCCGTGCCGGCCTTCTCCCCATATCCCTTGATTCCACTAGCCCCCTAGAGCTCTATCTGACTCTCTCTTAAATCCATCCAGTGATTTGGCCTCCACTGCCCTCTGTGGCAGGGAATTCCACACATTCACAACTCACTGGGTTTTTCCTGCATATAGCTTGTCCAGTCCTTTCATAATTTTATATGTTTCTATAAGATCCCCCCTCACCCTTCTATACTCCAGTGAATACAAGCCTAGTCTTTTCAATCTTACCAGGTATGACAGTTACGCCATCTCAGGAATCAATCTCGTGAACCTACGCTGCATTGTCTCAATCACAAAGATGTCCTTCCTCAAATTAGGACACCAAAACTGTTCACTCCAGATGTGGTCTCACCAGAGCCCTACACAACTGCAGAAGAATCTCTTTACTCCTATACTGAAATCCTCTTATTATGAAGGCCAACATTCCATTAGCTTTCTTCACTGCCTGCTGTACCTGCACGCCAATTGTCAGTGACCGGTGTACAAGGACGCCCAGGTCTCGCTGTACCTCCCCCTTACCTAACCTAACCCCATTGAGATAATAATCTGCCCCCTTCTTTTTGCCGCCAAAGTGGATAACTTCACATTTATCTAACTTTGTGTCATCCGCAAACTTGCTAGTGTTGCTCCTAATTCCCTCTTCCAAATCATTAATATATATGGTAAACAGTTGCGGCCCCAACACTGAGCCTTGCCACACGCCACTCGCCACTACCTGCCATTCTGAAAAGGACACGTTCACTCCTACTCTTTGCTTCCTGTCTGCCAACCAATGTTCTATCCATGTCAGCACCCTACCCCCAATACCAAGTGCTCTAATTTTAGTCACCAATCTCCCGTGCGGGGCCTTATCAAAGGCTTTCTGAAAGTCTAGATACACTACATCCACTGGCTCCCCTTCATCCATTTTAATTGTCACATCCTCAAAAAACTCCAGAAGATTAGTCAAGCATGATTTCCCTTTCATAAATCCATGTTGAAAGGGACTAATCCTTTTACAGCTATCCAAATGCCCCATTATTACCTCTTTAATAATTGACTCCAGCATCTTTCTCACCACCGAAGTCAGGCTAACTGGTCTGTAATTCCCCGTTTTCTCTCTCGCTCCTTTCTTGAAAAGTGGGATAACCTTGGCTATCCTCCAATCCACAGGGACTGAACCAGAATCTATTGAACATTGGAAAATGATCACCAATGCGTCCACTATTTCTAGTGCCACCTCCCTGATGACGCTGGGATGCAGACCATCAGGTCCAGTGGATTTATCATCCTTCAGTCCCATTAGCCTACCCAATACTATTTCTCGTCTAATGAAAATTTATTTCAGTTCTTCTACCCTCTTAGATCCTCTGTCCTCCAGTACATCTGGGAGATTGTTTGTGTCTTCCTTAGTGAAGACAGATCCGAAGTACCTGTTCAACTCTTCTGCCATTTCCTTGTTGCCCATAATAATTTCACCCGTGTCTGCCTTCAAGAGACCCACATTGACTTTGCTACTCTTTTTCCCTTAACATATCTAAAGAAGCTTTTACTGTCCTTCTTTATATTCCTGGCCAGCTTCCCCTCATACTTCATCTTTTCAGCCTATATTGCCCGTTTTGTTTTCTTCTGTTGTCCTATGAAAGTTTCCCAATTCCCTGGCTTCCGGCTACTCTTTGCTGTGTTATATATCTTTTCTTTTAGTTTTATTCTATCCCAGACTTCTGTTGTCAGCCACGGTTGCCTCCTACTACCTTTAGAATCTTTCTTCCTTTTCGGAATGAAATGATCCTGTATCTTCCGGATTATGCCCAGAAATTCCTGCCATTGCTGTTCCACCGTCATTCCTGCTCGGATCCCTTTCCAGTCTACCTTGGCCAGATCCCATCTCATGCCTTCATAGTCCCCTTTGTTCAACTGCATCACTGACACATCCGATTTAACCTTCTCCTTCTCAAATTGCAGAATAAAACGAATCATATTATGATCACTACCTCCAAGCGGTTCCTTTACCTCGAGTTTTCTTAACAAATCTGGTTCACTAGACAACACTAAATCCAGAATTGCCTTTTCTCTGGTCGGCTCCATTACAAGCTGCTCTAAGAATCTATCTCGGAGGCCCTCTACAAACTCTCTTTCTTGGGGTCCAGAACCAAGCTGATTTTCCCAGTCTACCTGCATATTGAATTCCACCATCACCACAGTGGCATTAGCTTTGTTACATGCCAGATTTAACTCCTGCTGCAACTTACACCCTACATCCGAGCTACTAATTGGGGGTCTGTAAATAACGCCAATTAGTGTCTTCTTGCCTTTGCAATTCCTCAACTCAATCCACAGTGACTCCACTCCGTCAGTCCCTATGTCTTCCCTCGCAAGGGACTGAATTGGATATAGAAACACAGCAAATTACAATATCAGACATCTCTATTCCTCTTGTAATTGTCCCTAACTGGTCCAACTTCCTAGTAAGAGGAGACACAAGAAACTGCAGATGTTGGAATCCTGAGCAAACCTCGGAGTGTTGCATGCCTTTAACAGACAGCATCTACGGAGGGAAATGGCCAGACGTCCTTTCCGGCCGGGGTCCCTTGCAGACTGATGGAGTTTGGGGAGAAATCTACCAAGAGAACTCGGTTTGGAGCAAAGCCTGACATGTGGCAGATGCCTATAGACAAGGGGGTGGGTAGTTGTCACGGGTGGATTAAATCTAGAGATACAAATGCGACAAAATGATGTCCGATGACTCGAGAAGAAGAGGAGAGATAGAGAGATTGAAAATGTCACGAGGGATTCGCGGATGAGGGATGAATGTCCGAAGGAGGGTGGGGCAGCAGGGTGGCTGGGGTGGGAGATGGTTAAACAAATACGTGCGTACCTGAATAGCTTGCGAGCATAGAATAGGGAGGGTTGTGTGTTACTTCAAATTGGAGAATTCAATGTTAATACTGTTCGGATGTAAAGTACCCAAGCGGAATATGAGGCGCCGTGCTCCATTTTGTACATGACATTACACAGCAAATGTAGAGACCATGTCAATGTCAATATTGGAATAGTAAGAGGGGATTAAAATGTTTACCAATCACTTGTGAACATACTGTAACTTCGGACAAGTAATACAATCAATAGAGCCGATTGACTGACAAGTACTAAGAGAATACAAATTGATGTCAACATAGTCATCTCAGAATGTTTCATGTAACGACTTTTAGCCTCTCAATAATGTCGCCATTGAGAGAGCCATATCGGTGAGAAATATACTTAATTTAACCCACTAGTGACTTAACTCTGAGAAGTAATGTTGTTTTTTCCAGAGCATGAAGTAAATTGTTTTAAACGAAAATGTTCGTTGGAAATTGATGGGGTAAAGAGCAGGGTATAAATTAAATGCGGAACATATATATTGGTTCAGAATTCCTTCAGAGAGATCTGAAGTTCATTCAGAGAGATCGGCGAATAATTCCATCGGTTTGTCTGATCAAGCTGTCTGTTGGTTTAAAAGCTATCTATCAGGCAGATCCCAGTGTGTGCGAGCAGAAGGTATTACTTCTAGCTCTCTAAATGTATCCAAGGGTGTGCCACAGGGATCGGTTCTAGGACCTTTATTATTTACTATTTATATTAATAGTCTAGATCATAAAGCTCCGAACGCAAATTTTCACTTTTATGCTGACGACACAGTGATATATAGCTCTGCGTCTACCCCAAATCAGGCTCTCTGTCAGCTCCAAACTGCTTTTAACACTGTGCAACGTAACCTGTGTGATTTAAAACTTGTTTTAAATGCTGACAAGACAAAGCTCATGCTGTTCACTAAAGCTAAATCAAAGCCCTCGGACCTCCCTCCTATCACCACTTTGCAGGGCTCTGTAGTTGAATCTGTGTCTCAATATAAATATCTGGGAATTATAATTGACGATTCTCTCTCTTTTAAACCTCATATCCAGCAACTTGTGAAAAAACTAAAGATAAAATTAGGTTTTTACTTTAGAAACAAATCTTGTTTTTATTTTGAAGCCAAAAAAAGACTTGTTGCTGCAACGTTAATGTCTGTGTTGGAATATGGTGATGTTTTATATATGAATGCATCTTCAAAATGCCTACAGTCTTTGGACACGGTCTACCACGGAGCACTGAGATTTGTTACTAATTTTAAAGCCCTCACGCACCACTGCACTTTGTATGCTCAAGTTGGATGGTTTGCCTTGTCCACCCGCAGACTCCATCATTGGCATATCCTTATTTATAAGACTATCCTCGGTGTTCTTCCTTCATACATGCAGAAGTATGTAATTCGAAAAAGCACAGGAACTTATCAGCTCCGCTCTGAGGACTTGTTCTTACTAACTGTACCTAAAGTCCGTACTAAACTGGGGAAAAGGGCATTTAGTTATGCTGCTCCCTTCGCATGGAACCAGCTGCAGAATGAACCGAAACTTAAGGAGCTGGTTTCTCTAAACAGATTTAAATCCCTTCTTAATGATGTTGAAGCGGGCTCTTCTGTCTGTACATGCATTGTTTGATAATGTTCTGACTATGACTCTATTTATATGTTCTCTGTTGTTTTTAAATTATTGTCTGTAACTGTGGAACTGTGCTGCTGCCTGTCTTGGCCAGGACTCTCTTGTAAAATAGATTTTTAATCTCAATGAGACTTCTCCTGGTTAAATAAAGGTTAAATAAAAATAAAATATAAAATAAAACTGACGGAATCTTAAAGAACATGCTTGCAACATTTAAAAGCATCAGGAAAATATGTTACACGATTATTGCAGTTATTGGTCTCCCTGGTAGGAACATAGACAAATTATTTTACATTATGCATCTGAGAAATGTGGATTAGTCAAGTCCACAACTGTGGTATTGCAACTGTACCAGTAATGACTGGGCTGACATGCAGTGTTCATGCTGGGATTGAGTGCAGTGTTCATTCAGAAGCCGCTTTGTGACCCGCTGAGTTACTCCACCATGTTATGTCTACCTTGTGCTTTATTTTGTCTAGGTGGAAGGGTTCGGTACTGCAGTTACAGTTTACGCCCGTATTGCTTCATCATTTAAACATCGCTGGATATTAAACATCGGAGACTTAAAACGCCGCAGATGCGCTGGTCCCAGACTGGTGGGATTATCTTGTTCTTTAACCCCCCCCCCCCCTTCATACATTACTTTAATTGCAAATAATGTAGCCCCGTATTGTAAGAAACCTGTCAATGACCCCACGACAGGAAGGGAGACTGTGAGTCGGAACCCGGCTGAGATTCAGCGAGTGCTGGAAACATCGCCTGTCCGAAAGGGCGGGTAATATATGATCGGAATTTGACGTGAGCACGTTGTGTTTCTGGGCTGGATCAGCAACTCAAACGCCAGGAACGAAAATGATGACAAAAATAGGCGAACAGTGCACAGGCTATCACAGGTATCGACCTCCCCATCATCAAAGGAATCTACAAGAGTCGCTGCCTCAAAAAGGCAGCCAACGTCAGCAGAGACCCACACCACCCGGGCCATGATTTCATTTCACTCCTGCCATCGGGAAGAAGGTACAGGAGTCTTAAGCCTGTAACGTCCAGGTACAGGAGCAATATTTTGCCTACAACCATCCAAATAGGCTCCGACTTGTAGATTTGGGGACATTATTTTTGAATTTGCACTATTATTGTTTGTTTGTTTTCCATGTATATATATACTGAACTTTTGTTTATTAGCTGAACATGCCGTTTATTAGTGGGTTTACAGAGTATTATGTTTACATATATGTGGAACTGCCACCTCAAACGTCATCCCACCACTAGCCACGTCATCCCATCTCCACCCCTTTCCGCAGAGACCGTACCATCTGCAACTTCCTAGTTTACTCATTCATTCCCACCCGAACCACCCCGTCCCCAGATGCATCACATGTCACTATACTTCCAACCATGGATCTAACCAGACTCCAACATGGATCTCCACAGTCTTTCAGGCGAGACAGAGGTTCACTGGCACCTCCTCCAACCTCCTATGTATATGCGAGATCAAGTGCACGGTTACTGATCATCTTGCTGATCATTCCGCCTAAACCTAGCTGACCCTCTGATTGCTAAACACTTTAACTCGGCTCCCATTCCCATACTGATCTTTCTGTCTGGGACCTCCTCCACTGTCAGAATGAGGCCCAGATCAAATTGGAGGAACAGCACCTCATATTTTTTTCTTGGGCAGCTGACATCACAGCGGTCTGAATATTAACTTCTCTAACTTCAAGTAACCTTTGCCTTCCCCCTCAATCCACCCCCACCCCCCACATCCTCGCTCTCTGACCAGTCCGACTGTCCACCTGATTACACGTTATCTCTGTATGCTTCGTTGTCAACTTCTCCTCGCTAACAATGATGTATTCTACATTTTCCTTGATCAACACCAGCTTTAGGTCTCGTTTTACCATTTTACCCCTTACCATTCCGTATCTCTATGTCTCCCGCTCCCCTGACTTGCATTCTGAAGAAGGGTTGCGACCCATAACGTCACCCATCCCCCCTATCCAGAGATGCTGCCTGTCCGGCTGAGTTACTCCAGCATTTTGTCTGTAGCGTCTAGAGAACTCAACTCTGTTGAGATAAAAAAAATGAACAACCTTCCAGTGCCAGAGATTTGGGTTCGATCCTGACTAGGGCTGCAGTCTGTGTGGAGCTTGTACGTTTTCTCAGTGGCCGCGTCGGTTGTCTATGGGTGAAAATCCAGAGGCAATCCTGGAAGAAAGAGGAGCATCCGGGAAAAAACCTTTGCAATGAAGGGGAGAGCCAGGAAGCTCTGTGCAAAGGGCACCTGAGTTCAGGATCGAACCTGTGGTCCCTGGCACTGTGAGGCAGCACCTTAGTTTAATTTAAAGATACAGCATGGCAGCAGGCCCTTCGGCCCACCGAGTCCATTCACCCGCATACTAGTTCTATGTTATCCCACATTGACATCCTACACATTTGGGGCAATTAAACTACTAACATGCACGTCTTTGGAAAATGGGAGGAAACCAGAACACCGGGAGAAATCCCACCAGGGAGAAGGTGCAAACTCCATATCTTCCATATCTCTCGTTTCCCTTTCCCTTGACTTAGTCTGAAGAAAGGTGTACACTCGAAATGTCATCAATTTCTTGTATCTGGAGATGCTGCCTGTCCTGCTGAGTTACCCCAGCATTTTGCATCTAACTTCGGTGTCAACCAGCATCTGTAATTCATTCCTTCATAGTAAGAATTTCAGTCTTCTGTTTTGGGGCATGCTCTTGACTCATGACGCATAATAATCACCTCTAAAGAACAACACAGGAGGCCCTGGAAAGTACCAGATGCTTTTGACCTGAGCTGCTCCATGCAGCTACTGATGGAAGCAGTAATAAAGCGGGCTCGAATCAATTTTCTCCTTGGCAGCTGGAACAGGTACAGCTCGGCTTGTAGCAATACCCATGATCAGTAATCACAAACAGGACAGAGTACTTGACTGTGTGAAGGAGGACATGGCTAAATCACACACACACTGCTAGGGAAATCGAGTATAGATGTTGGGTCGACATGTTCCAGTTGTACAAGACCTTGATGAAGTCTCATTTGGAATATTGTGTTCAGTTTTATTTACCCCGCTATAAAAACATGTCCTTAAGCTACAAAGAGTGCAGAGATGATTTACAAGGACGATGCCAGGATCCCCATGTGTGAACTATAGGGAGATTTTGGACAGACTTGGAGCTTTTCCCTTGGAGCATAGCAGAATGGTGTTGGGTCCACTGGTTTTTACTTTATGCTGAACTGACCTGTCTACCCAGTTTCATTTCCCGATTTCCCTGTGAAAATTTAACGAACCACGGCTGTAACCATCAATTGACAAGACAAAGCCCTCCCTCTGGGACGCCCCCCCCCCCCCCCCCCCCCCCACGCCCAGTTAGTAACTCCATGCATCCAACGCAATTACTCCTGTGTCTTCAATTTTCACTGAAGGGACAAGGGACGCCTACGCAAGCTGGCAAATTTGTGGTGGGGAACCAATGCATCCATACTGCGGTCAACTGCTCTTGCACTGTGCTACTGCTGCAGCGTATGCTTGTCCTGTTTGGGAGAGATCATCTCATGCAAAGAAAGTTGATGCCGCCCTTAATGACAGCTGCAGATGTATCACTGGCTGCCTAAAACCAATGGATGTGGATAGCTTGCATGTCTTGGCCAGTATTGCTCCACCAGGAATCCGCGGATCAGTTGTCGGTAGAACTGAACGTAATGGGGACACCCGCCATTCCCATCACCCAGTCCCAAAACGGCTGAAGTGGAGGAAGAGCTTCCTTCACACAGTCCAGCCACTGTCACAGTCTCCTCAAGTAACCAGACTAGCCTTGTGGGAAAAGAAACGCAGTGAAATCCACCACCACGTAAAGATGCAAATCCCAAGCAAGGAACAGCTACCACCTGGTCACAGGTGTGACTGGAAGACCTGGAAGTCCCTCAATAGGCTTCGTACAGGGATGGGCCGATGCAAGACCAATATGAACAAATGGGACTATGCAGATGTGGCAGACACAGAATGTAAATGTGGAACATCTGTACAATCCATGCCACACCTAACATCTGCACAATCCATGCCGCACCGACTAACACCTGTACAATCCATACTACACCTACTAAGATGCCCGCTTCTTGGTGAACAATGCTGCCTGGAAGATCTAGCTGTAGCAAACGAGAAGGCTGTCCACTGTGTAAGACCCTGGCCAACATTTGAAACTTAGAGTTTAAGAAGGAACTGCAGATGCTGAAAAATCGAAGGTAGACAATACAATACAATACGGTTTATTTGTCACATTACACATAAAGTGCAAGTGAAATGAATATGTCAGCAGCGGTACAATGATAAAGAACACACACAAAAACACAATAAAAAATTTACATAAACATCCACCACAGCATTCATCACTGTGGTGGAAGGCACACAATTTGGCCAGTCCTCCTCCATTTTCCCCCGTGGTCGGGACCTCAACCCTCAGCAGCCGTTGCTGCGGGCGTCCAGATGGTAAAAGGACAAGGTACAAGTCCAGGATCGGCTCTTCCCCACCGGAGACCGCGGCTTTAAGTTGGTGTAGGCCGCAGGCCGGCGGTCGAAGATTTAAAGTTTAAAGTGCCCGCCGCGCCGCAGCCAGAAACACCGCACACCGCGGGACCGGCGGTCGAAGCTCCCCTCCAGGGGTGATGGTAAGTCGCCACCGCGCCCGCGGTAGAAGTTGGCCGCGGGCCGGCAGTGATGGCTTCTTCTTCCCCCGGGTCCCCCACGGGGGATCCCGGGCTGTAGACGCCGCGCCAGCTGGAGCTCTGCAGACCGCGCGCGGCTTCAGGCTGCCGGCTGCCCCGGGCCAGCGAAACGGAGCGCTCCCCTCCAGCGAGGGCTCACCCGCTCCACGCCGAGTCCACGCTGCGCCCGCTGCTGAAGCCCCGGGCGCGTCTCCGGGAAAGGCCGCGCCGATCCTTGCTGTTAGGCCACGGGGGAGGCGACCTGGAAAAAGTCGCCTCTCCATGGAGGAGGCGGCCGAAACGCCCCCCCCCCCCCCCCCCACAAAAAACACACAAATAAAGATTAAAAACATACTTTAAAACATACAACAAAAAAATTGAAAAAACTAACGCACTGCTGACAGGGCTGCCGCCATTGCAGCGCCCCCACAAAAGTGCTGGAAAAACTCTGCGGGTGCAGCAGCATCTATGGAGCGAAGGAAATAGGCAACGTTTCGGGCTGAAACCCTTCTTCAGACTGATCAAACATAGATGATGGACATGAAAGAATACTGAATGTGGGGAAGCACTAAGCTCTGAGGTACCTGGAAAGGTTGTTCCTCTTCCATGAGTAATGCAGCCACTTGGACTGTAAAAACCTTTGTAGAGCAAAGAGATGATGTTAGTTATGCCCAGATCTTTGTTTTGTGGAAGGACATTTCCTCAATGTTTATTTCAATCACATCCTGTCTTTTCACTCATAAGTTATTTTAAGATGGTCATTAGGTATGTAGATAGATGCATGGTTTAAGAAACAGTTGTACATGTATATGAAGAGGACAGTTTGAAGGGATATGGACCAAACGCAGTGATTGACAGGCGAGAGGATCTCAAGCTTTTTTAAACACTCATAACATTTTTATTTTTCATCGATGGGAAAGTGGGACCAGTGCAGTTGGGACATGTTGTTCGGTGTGGGCAACTTTGGCCGAAGGGCCTGTTTCCACACTGTATCACTCTTTGACTCTAACACAAAGTGCTGCAGTAACTCGGCGGGTCAGGCAGCATCTCTGGAGAACATGGATAGGTGACGTTTCAGAGTGCTGGAATAACTCAGCAGGTCTGGCAGCATCTCTGAAGAACATGGATAGGAGACGTTTCACAGTGTGCTGGAGTAACTCAGCGGGTCAGGCAGCATCTGTGGAGAACATGGGTAGGTGACATTTTGGTTTGGAACCCTTTTTCACACTGACACAATGTTAACAGATGAGGGGCTGATCGGCAGATGGGTGAAGAAAGTGACAGAGGCGAAAATAAGGAGATAAAAAGGGTGTGATAAGGAGAGAGGAATGTATATGTGTAGCTTTAAGGGACACTAGCCAAGGGGGACCTGTTGGGTCCCGTCTCAACACGCAGTTGTGGGGGGGAGGGGGCCTTTGGCATAACACACACACTAACCCCCCCCCCCTTGATATCTATATAATTAAAAGTCTCATCATGACCACTTCCTATCTGCGCTGTATATTGATTTTAGAAAAAATGCTACCATATATCGCTATGATTTTTGGCCATCTTACTCACAGTCACTGAGCAGGCCCCGAGTATTTTCCCGTCGATGAAAAATAAAAAAGTTATGAGAGTTTTAAAAAGCTTATCTTCTCGCCTGTCATTCACTGCAATGAAGGTAACGCCCCTTCCGAGGGGGGGGGGGGGGCGGAGATGACTATAAAACCCCGGATGCCTGAACATGACTCAGTCACTCTGCAAGTTCGCGAGGGAGAGGCCACGACTCTCATTCAAGGCTGTGAATCACCTGAACTGTGAGTCTGCAATGTACTTGCAATTAATGATTTGTTAGCCCTTAATGTAAATGAAATGAGTTGCTTGTCCTGTCCTGTGCTTGATACTGCAATGGCAATGGCATATAACCATATAACAATTACAGCACGGAACCAGGCTATCTAGGGCCTTCTAGTCCATGCCGAACACTTATTCTCCCCTAGTCCCATAGGCAGGCTTGGCCTGCTCTGTACTTGAAACTGCAATGGCGATGGAAATGAAATGAAAATGCAATGAGCTGTTTGGCTTGACCTGCCCTGTGCTTGAAACTGCAATTGCAAAGGAAAATGCAATGAGCTGTTTGCCTTGGCCTGCCGTGCTTGAAACTGCAATGGCAATGGAAGTGAAATGAAAATGCAATCAGCTGTTTGGTTTGGCCTGCCCTGACCTTGAAACTGCAATGGCAATGGAAGGGAAATGAAAATGCAATGAGCTGTTCGGCCTGCCCTGCACTTGAAACTGCAATGGAAATTGAAATGAAAATGCAATGAGCTGTTTAGCCTGCCCTGTGCTTGAATTTGAAATGGAAATGAAATGAGTTTGTTGGCCTGCCTGAAACCACTAATTACAGCCCACAGGGCCCCTCTTAGCCGAGAAACCAGTCCCTTTTGCCCAACATGCCCTTATTAGCCCAGGAGGAGCATTTTGGCTCAACAGGCCAAGAAAAGTCCATAAAAAGTGCCTTTCACTGAGATGTCAATCAGATTTTTTTAAAGAGCCCATTCGTCCCATCAGGCATGTACTAGCCCAGGAGGAGTCCCTTCGGCCCATCAGTAAGTAATCCCAAGTATAAAACCACCCCAGTATTTTTCTCCCTCCCTTCATTGGCTCCCTGTGAGATCCAGGCCAGGATAGACTTTCCTCCTTCATTGCTATGATCTGCAGAAAAATATGAAAAATGTCTAAAATTGATTCTCCACCCTCTCCCCGTTCTCTCAGTCACTCACATGTTTGGGGCAGAATTTCTGACAGTTTCTGAACTGCCTGCCCACCAGGCCTGAGTGACTGAGCTGCCAACCCACCAGGCCTGAGCTGCCAGCCCACCAGGCCTGAGTGATTGAGTTGCCAGCCCACCAGGCCTGAGTGAATGATCTGCCAACCCACCAGGCCTGAGCTGCCAGCCCACCAGGGCTGAGTGAATGAGCTGCCAACACACCAGGCCTGAGTGACTGAGCTGCCAGCCCAATTATCCATTCGGCCCACAACACCCATACTGGCACTTCCCGTGTGGATATGGGACCCAACGGGTCCCACTTAGTCTAGTTCTGTTATTAATTCACTCATTTTACCCCATCCCCCACCCCATCCACTCACGCATAACGCCCAACTGCGCAGACGTGGCTAGAGGGAGGGGGTGGAGGAGAGGGAGGGAGGCAGAGATTAAAGGGTGGGGGCGTGGCCTCACTGGGGAGGGCTGGTTCCCGAACGGAATACTTCACCACTTATCCTTAGGCCCCAATATTCACCACTCCATAAAGGGAGGGAGCAGAGAGGGAGGGAGGGCAGAGAGGAAGGGCGCTCCCCTCCCCTCCTCCCTGGTGCAGAGTGTAAAGGGAGCAGAGAGGAAGAGGGGGGGGGGCAGAGAGGGAGGGGGCAGAGAGGGGGGACAGAGAGGAAGGGCGCCCTCCTCTCCTCTATCCCTCCCTCTCCCCCATTCTCTCTCTCTTTCTCTGCCCTGGGGAGGCGGTTGAGAGGGATGGAGAGGCGGTAGAGGCAGCACCTACTCAGGTCGTAGAGCAGAATCCTCCCTGCCAGGCCCGAGCTAGGATGCGGCCGGCGTTGCCCAGAGTGAGGCCCGGAGCGATCTAAGGACGTTGACCAGAGCGAGTCCGGCCGATCGTGGCTTCCGTGAGGGTAAGTGCACCAGCCAGTGTGACAGACGATCGGGCGGTGGAGACAGAGCGAAGGTCGGCCCCTGTGACGGCCGCCATGGCCACTTTTACACTGCGCTTGTACGCCACCGCACTGCGATAACGACCGCCGCCGTCATGTTGTAGTACTTGAAGGAGCCCAGCGGAGCGTGCAGCACGACTTGATGATGTGTTTAACGGCTTCAGTGCAGAGCCCTGGGGCGGGCGCCTGGGCCACGTAACTCGCAGCTCATGGAAAACAGTGGGGTTAGACACATAGAAATTAGGTGCAGGAGTAGGCCATTCGGCCCTTCGAGCCTGCACCGCCATTCAATATGATCATGGCTGATCATCCAACTCAGTATCCTGTACCTGCCTTCTCTCCATACCCTCTGATCCCCTTAGCCACAAGGGCCACATCTAACTCCCTCTTAAATATAGCCAATGAACTGGCCTCGACTACCCTCTGTGGCAGAGAGTTCCAGAGATTCACCACTCTCTGTGTGAAAAAAGTACTTCTCATCTCGGTTTTAAAGGATTTCCCCCTTATTCTTAAGCTGTGACCCCTTGTCCTGGACTTCCCCAACATCGGGAGCAATCTTCCTGCATCTAGCCTGTCCAACCCCTTAAGAATTTTGTAAGTTTCTATAAGATCCCCTCTCAATCTCCTAAATTCTAGAGAGTATAAACCAAGTCTATCCAGTCTTTCTTCATAAGACAGTCCTGACATCCCAGGAATCAGTCTGGTGAACCTTCTCTGCACTCCCTCTATGGCAATAATGTCCTTCCTCAGATTTGGAGACCAAAACTGTACGCAATACTCCAGGTGTGGTCTCACCAAGACCCTGTACAACTGCAGTAGAACCTCCCTGCTCCTATACTCAAATCCTTTTGCTATGAAAGCTAACATACCATTCGCTTTCTTCACTGCCTGCTGCACCTGCATGCCCACTTTCAATGACTGGTGTACCATGACACCCAGGTCTCGCTGCATCTCCCCTTTTCCTAGTCGGCCACCATTTAGATAATAGTCTGCTTTCCTGTTTTTGCCACCAAAATGGATAACCTCACATTTATCCACATTATACTGCATCTGCCAAACATTTGCCCACTCACCCAGCCTATCCAAGTCACCTTGCAGTCTCCTAGCATTCTCCTCACAGCTAACACTGCCCCCAGCTTAGTGTCATCCGCAAACTTGGAGATATTGCCTTCAATTCCCTCATCCAGATCATTAATATATATTGTAAATATCTGGGGTCCCAGCACTGAGCCTTGCGGTACCCCACTAGTCACTGCCTGCCATTGTGAAAAGGACCCGTTTACTCCTACTCTTTGCTTCCTGTTTGCCAGTCAGTTATCTATCCACATCAATACTGAACCCCCAATGCCGTGTGCTTTAAGTTTGTATACTAATCTCTTATGTGGGACCTTGTCGAAAGCCTTCTGGAAGTCCAGATACACCACATTCACTGGTTCTCCCCTATCCACGCTAGTAGTTACATCCTCGAAAAATTCTATAAGATTCGTCAGATATGATTTACCTTTTGTAAATCCATGCTGACTTTGTCCAATGACTTCACCACTTTCCAAATGTGCTGCTATCCCATCTTTTATAACTGACTCTAGCAGTTTCCCCACTACCGATGTAAGACTAACTGGTCTGTAATTCCCCGTTTTCTCTCTCCCTCCCTTCTTAAAAAGTGGGGTTAAGTTTGCTACCCGCCAATCCTCAGGAACTACTCCAGAATCTAAAGAGTTTTGAAAGATTATTACTAATGCATCCACTATTTCTGGAGCTACTTCCTTAAGTACTCTGGGATGCAGCCTATCTGGCCCTGGGGATTTATCGGCCTTTAATCCATTCAATTTACCCAACACCACTGGAGGAGCGGGCAAAGGCCTTGGCACAGAGCGCTGGCCAGTGTGGACTTGCCAGTGCTCCAGCAGGTGGTCAAGGTGGGTGAAGCCTTTACCACAGGATGGGCAGGGGAAGGGACTTTCACCTCTGTGGGTACGCTGGTGCTGCCACAGGCTGGACATGCGGGTGAAACCCTTGCCACATTCAGCGCACACAAGGGGTCTCTCTCTGGTGTGTATCCGCTTGAAACGCACGCCGCAGTGGGAGCAGACGCACGCTGGCATGAGCCCGCCGGTGCTGCCGCAATGCCCGCGAACTGTCAAATGACTCACCGCAGTACGGGCAGTTATAGGACTGGCCACTTGTGTGCACGCGCTGGTGAGACAGGGCGTGGGAGGCCATGGCAAAGCGCTCTCCACAAACCAGGCTGGGGAAGGGACGGTCGCCGACGTGAACCCGCTGGTGGGACAGCAGCTTCGCGGAGCTGGTGAAGCCCTTGCCGCACTGGGCGCAGGTGTAGGGGCGCTCGCCGGTGTTGGGGCGCTGGTTCTTCAGCAGATAGGTGGAGCGGGTGAAGCCCTTGCCGCACTGGGCGCAGGTGTAGGGGCGCTCGCCGGTGTGGGTCCATTGGTGATCCAGCAGGCTGTCGGAGCGGGTGAAGCCCTTGCCGCAGTCGCTGCAGGTGTAGGGTCGCTCTCCGGTATGGGTGCGCTGGTGGGTCAGCAGCCCGGTGAAGAGGGTGAAGCCCTTGCCGCACTGGACACAGGTGTAGGGGCGCTCGCCTGTGTGCATGCGCTGGTGCACCAGCAGGTTGCTGGACTGTATGAAGCCCTTGCCACAGTCGTTGCAGGTGTAGGACCGCTCCCCGGTGTGCACGCGCCTGTGCATCTTCAGGTCCAGCGGCGACTTGAAGCCTTTGCCGCAGTCAGACCAGGAGAAGGGCCGCTTACTGCTGTGCACCCGCCGGCGCACCTGCAGCCCCGACAACCGAGCAAAGGTCTTGTCGCAGGTGGAGGAGCCATAGGGCTTCTCGCCCGTGTGCACCCGCCAGTGCCTCTTCAGGGCCTTCGGCGTCTTGAAGCTCTTCCCGCAGTTGGATCAGGTGAAAGGCCTTTCGTCTGTGTGCACCCGCCGGTGCTCCTGCAACCCCTACAACCGGGCAAAGCTCATGCCGCAGTTGGAGCAGGTGAAGGGCCTCTCGTCGGAGTGCACGCGGCTGTGCTGCAGCAGGCTGTCATGGCAGGCGAAGTTCTTGCCGCACTTTGCGCAGTCGAAGGGGCGTTCTCCCGTGTGCACCCGGCGGTGGGCCTCCAGCAGGCTCGGGTACTGCCAGGCCTTGCCACACATGTCACACTCATAATGCTTCTCCTTGTTGTGCCCCGTCATGTGGTCCTCCCTCGAAGCTCAGCCCGTAAACTGAGCAGATGTGGGGGGGGGGGGCTCACCGGCACCCTGGCTGCCCTCAATGGCCGCTCACGTCCCCGTCTCTCCGTCCACAGCAACGGCTCCTAAACCCTGCAGGAGGGGAACACAGAGGATCAACAAGCTGGCAAACAGACATTATTAGCACATATTGGGTGCGTTTATGGCGGAGGAAACCGTTATATAATTCTGCGCAGCACAGTGGCGCAGCGGTACAGTTGCTGCCTCCCCGCCAGAGACCCGGGCTCGATCCTGACTACGGGTGCTGTATGTGTGGAGTTTGCACGTTCTCCCCTTGACCTGCGTGGGTTTTTACTCTGGGTGCTCCAGTTTCTTCCAACATTTCAAAGACGTTCAGGGTTGTAGATTAATCGGCCTCCGCAAAATTGTTAAATTGTTCCTAATGTGCGTAGGTTAGTGCTAGTGTACGAGGTGATCGCTGGTTGGCGCGAACTCAGTGGGCTGAAAACCTGTTTCTGCGCTGCATCTCTAAACTAAACTAAATCATACTTCCGGAGGCGAGGCGAGCAGATGGCTGCTTAATCTCGAGCTCACGATAGCAAGATTAAAACTAGCCTCCCTTAATTCACGAATTGCCACATAATTCAAAGTTTTCTGTATTGGAATGAGTGGGGGAGCGACAATTGGAGTAAAAAGAAACGTGACGGACGAGAAAGAAAGAATTCACCGCAGATGGACAAAGCTCAAAGCTCAAAGGATGACTCGGCACAAACCGTGTGCTCAATGCTCCACAATATCAGTAAGGAAATACATGACTTCAGGGCTGAATATAAAGTGGACTTACATAAACTTAAAGGACTCAAAGAAGGCATGAAAGCCGAACTCAAAGATCTGAAGCAAGAAATTTACCATAAACTTTCTGCTAACTCCAAACAAATCCACGCCCACAAAACTAGTCTAAACAAAGCAGAGGCACGAATCGATGAGGCTGAGACAATTAACATGTCTATGAAAAATGTGCTGTTTAAATCTATGAAAAAACAGAAAGTAATGCAAGAAAAACTGACTGATTTGGAAGGACGGTCTAGATGAAATAACATTTGCATCTACGGCATACCCAAATAGAAAGAAGGCAAATCCATGTCTGAATTTGTGGAGCAACTTTTAAAAACTGAACTCGCAATAACAACGGACACCAACGTAAGGGTCCAGCGCGCGCACAGAGCTTTGGCTCGCAAACCGGAAGGTAATTCACCACCTAGGTCCATAATGGTAAATTTCCTGGAGTTTAATACCAAAGAAATGGTATTTATAAAGGCCTGGGGAAAGAAGATAATGATTGACGGGCGACGTCTATCATTTGACCACGACTATGCAACGGAGTTTGTCCAGAAGCGCAAGGCTTATAAGGGAATAAAGAAGGCCCTGAAGGAGAGAGGTGTCCGCTTCCAGACCCCGCAGGACAAGATGCGCATTCACTGGGACTCAGGAACATACACATACCATAGTGCACAAGATGCAGCGCAGGAGTTGAGGAGGAGAGGCTATTCTGTGGAGACACCTGATTACAGCGCTGAGGAGCCGGCGGACCCAGAAATGGAGCGTCTTCTCCAGGCTATGACATGGCAGAGAGTTGGAAAGAGGAGCGAAGATGGGAGTGAGACAGCAAGAGAGTGACTACAGGAGTCTGAGCCGACCCCATCCAACTAGCTTCTATTGTGTCATCACTTCTTTTGGACTAGAAAATAAGTGCTAACGGATGACGTTTGACGATACTAGGATGTGTGAAATGGAGTGTTTCACCTCTAGTGAGGGGATTTCCCCCTATACCTGCCAACGGGGACTCAGGGGGGCAAGGAATCACCCTTACTTGGAAGTCAACTGTTTTCTCTTTTTTCTTCTTTTCTTTATTTGACACATGTTGTCCAGATGTTCAGACCTGCACAGTTCCAAGTTATCTGGAGATTTATGAATGCAAGACAGGATTAGGTAAATTAAATGTCACGTAATACTATCAAATTGGTGTCACTCAATGTAAATGGGATGAATAATCCAGTTAAAAGGAGCAAGGTCCTGGCTAAACTGAAAAAAGAAAAGTCTCAGGTGCTATTTTTACAAGAAGCCCACCTGTCTCAACAAGAACATGAGAAACTAAAACGCTTTGGCTTTAGAAATGCATTTTATAGTTCCTATAAAACTAGCCAAAAGAGGGGAGTGGCTATCCTTACAAATGCAGTCCAATTTGTATGCCATAAAGAAGTCAGGGACAAAGAGGGAAGGTATGTATTAGTTAAAGGAAAGTTGGAAAACAAAGTTGTGACACTGGACGATGTATATGCCCCCCCCAGAGAGTACCAAATGTTTTTTCAAAACTCTGTTTGACATTATTGCTTTAGAGACTGAAGGTATCTTGATATGTGGAGGGGACTTCAATGTGGTCATCAATAATAATTTGGATACAACAAGCCTAAAAAATCCTAAGATGCATCTGACCAAGTTTACTAACACATCAGTACAGGAAATGGGCCTAATTGATGTTTGGAGAGAACTTCACCATTTAGAAAGGGACTACACACACTATTCAGTACCTCACTCAGTCTACTCCAGGCTTGATTACTTTTTAATGAATACGGGTGAAAGTCACAGGATCACAGAGTGTAAAATCGGGGTGGCAGATGTATCTGATCACAGTGCGATCAGCTTGACCGTACACATGAATAGTAGAAAAAGAAATACTGTTTGGAGGCTCAATGTGGGTTTTTTGAATAATAAGGCAAATGTGGAACAAATAAGGGAAGAGATAAAAAGGTACATAGAAGAGAATAATAATGGGGATGTGGATCCTGTAATACTGTGGAATGCTATGAAGGCAGTTATACATGGAAAGCTGATCGCCCTGACATCATCACAAAAAAAGGTCCGGCTAGCTACGTATGAACATAAAGTAGAAAAACTGAAAGAATTGGAGAAAAAACATAAAAACATACAGGATCAGTTGGTGCTAAAACAGATGAAGGAAATAAGGGGGGAGATAGATGAGATCCTCAGGGGAGATATGGAAAAAAGGGCAAGATTTGTAAAGCAGACCTATTATGAAGCAGGTCCAAAAGCAACTAGACTCCTGGCCAGACGCCTGTGTAAACAGCAGGCCTCTAATACAATTCATAAAATAAGAGATCCTAAAACCAATCAATTATCACATGAGCCAGATGAGATAGAAAGAATATTTGAAGAATTCTATAAGAAACTCTATTCTAAGCCACCATCAGCTGACAAAAGGACAATGAGAGGTTTTCTTAACTCACTTGATCTGTCATCCATTGTTGAGACACAAAATAATACCATTACGTCACAATTTACGGTTAAGGAGCTGGAAGCTGCAATCAGTAGATTCAAGGCTAGTAAATCACCACGCAGCGATGGGTTTCCACCAGAATGGTACAAGGCCTTTAAGAAAGAGCTAACACCTCTGCTCCTGTCTTGCTTTAACTGGACCCTTAAAGAGGGCAGGGTTCCCCCATCATGGAAGGAAGCAATTATTACCATTTTACCCAAGGAAGGCAAAGACAAAGAGCAATGTAAACATTTCAGGCCAATCTCAATTTTAAATGTAGACTACAAACTATTTACCTCAATCATTTGCCAAAGACTCGAGACTTTTGTACCAGATCTGATTAATGAAGACCAAACTGGATTTATTCGGGGGCGTCAAACACAAGATAATATTAGAAGAACCCTCCACATTGTGGATAATGCTCAAAAAAAGGATACAAATATGGTCCTGGTCAGTTCAGATGCAGAAAAAGCCTTTGATAGTATTAGTTGGGTATTTTTATCTGAAGTACTGAGGAGATTTGGTTTCAATGAGGATGCAATTCGGTGTATTAAAACAATATATCAGAAGCCTACAGCTAGGATTAAGGTAAATGGAAACATATCAAAAAGGATCCAGTTAGAGAGGGGCACAAGGCAAGGATGCTGTCATTCTCCTACTCTCTTCATTTTGTATATTGAACCCTTAGCACAAGCAATAAGGCAGAGAGAAGACCTGCAGGGGGTCACAATAGGGGGGAAAGAACATATAATTGGTCTTTTCGCTGATGATATCATTATTTTTCTTGAACGACCAGATATATGTCTCCCAAATCTAATGAACCTATTTGAAACATATGGATACTACTCAGGGTATAAACTGAATATAACAAAAACACAAATTCTTTCATTCAATTATTCTCCATCCCAACAAATCAGACATGCATATAATCTGAAATGGAATTCTAAAATGATGCAGTATCTTGGTGTAACTATAACCAAAACACTTTCCAACTTGTTTGAAATTAATTATAACAAAATTGAAGAAAACATCAAAAAGGATGTTGAAAGGTGGTCGACCCTTCCTCTAGACTTCAGTGCCAGAATACAAACGATAAAAATGAATATCCTACCTAAACTACTATATTTATTCCAATCTCTCCCAATTAATGTCCCCCGAGATAAATTCATAGCCTGGGATAAAATGATCTCTAGATTCATTTGGAATAGCAAAAAAACAAGAATAAAACTAACAACACTTCAACTGCCAAAAAGCAAGGGTGGAATGGCATTACCAAATCTGAGGAAATACTTTTATGCAGCTCAACTCAGACCTCTGGCTTGTTGGTGTAGACCTGATTATGAATCTCGATGAAAAGAAATGGAAAGGGAGATACAGGGTTACCAGACCCAGATTTTGGTGGGAGACAAATATCTGAGAGGGGCTTTGAGACATGCTATGGATCCAATAGTAGCATTTACGTTAGAAATATGGAATGTTATAGTGGAAAAAGACAAATTAAAAAGAGGGGTTCACGCATTGAACTGGTTCGCATATGACTCAAAGTTTAAGCCAGGGGTGTATGATACAAGATTCAAAGAATGAGCACAAAAAGGCATAACGGCAATGTATACAGTTTCAGAAAATGGCGAGTTTATGAGCTTCCAAGATTTAAAGTCAAAGTATGGTCTCGAAAACAAAGATTTTTTTAGATACTTGCAATTAAGAGACTACTTTACAAAAGAGTTAAGGCCAGAACTAGATGAAACTTCAAATAATGTGATCAAGCTGATTGTGGATGCATACAAATAGAAGGGGTCTCGGGGTCATCTCTGCTTTCTACCAAGCTCTGGTGGGAAGCGGGGGAGAATCAACGCTCCACATAAAAACAAAATGGGAAACAGAATTAAAGATTCAAATAACAGAAGAAGAATGATATCAAATGTGTGAAACGAGTATGGAGAGAATTTTGCTGGAAGAATCTATCTCGCTTTTTTATAACACCCAAAATAAAAAGCAGACATCTTGCTGTCCAACAACACTGTTGGAGGCTGTGCGGGAGTACAGAGGCAGACCACTCGCATATTTTCTGGAACTGTGTAAAGATAAGGCCATACTGGGAAAATATTAATGCAGTTGTAAAAAAATATCTTGGGTTATAAAATCTCAAATACCTGCCCTGTGATGTATCTGGGGCGTAGTAAAGATATTGCAAAAATTGAAGATACATATTTGATTAAAGTTTTGCTTGCAGCAAGCAAGAAGGCAGTGACTTAATGAAAAAAGTCCAAAACAGGAACAGTGGTTAGAAATTGTGTGAGACATCTTTAATATGGAGAAATTGACATATTCCTTGAGAGTCAAGGAGAATTCATTTGAGAAGATCTGGGAAAAATGGACAGTTTATTTGAGCCATGACACCAATTAGATAAATGCCGAGCTAGATATGGGAAGATTGTGTTATATAAAACTAGATAGTATGGTTGTATGAATATTGAATTATCTCCAGATAACTAATGTAATGTTTTTTCTTTTTATAATTTGGTAAGTGAACCACACGGTCTTATTCCAATTTTTTTTTTTTTTACTTCTTTTTTTCCCCCCCTATCTACTTATTTTTTTAATTTTGATTGCTGTTTTTCTTATTTTGTTTTATTTATGGTGATGGTGTTGCACTGTTTTATATATACCTCTTAAAAATCAATAAAATTGTAAGTGAAAAAAAAAGAAATTAATATTGAATTGCTAAACTTGCTATTCTGTTGTACTGCTTACAGCTGCAAGAACGTGTAGCAATCAATAAAGGGCTATAGGCCTATTGTGAGTTTATGTACAGGGACATATCTATCCATGCACTGTATACTTGTATTTATACTTATGCATTTTAAATATGTATGTTATGTTTTATACTTTGGCAAAATAACAATGTATTTTTTATCATGCCAATAACGTTTTTTAAATTGAAAACTTGAATAGAGATAGAGAGAGATAGAAATAGAGAGAGATAGAGATATAGATATATATATATATATATATAGAGAGAGAGAGATAGATAGATAGATAGATAGATAGATAGATAGATAGATAGATAGATAGAGAGAGAAATAGAGAGAGAGATGCAGAGCGATAGAGAGAGAGAGAGATAGGGAGAGAGATAGAGAGATAGATAGTGAGAAATAGAGATAGAGAGAGATAGATAGAGAGAGAGATAGAAAGATAGATAGAGAGATACGGAGAGATTGAGAGAGACAGATAGAGAAAGGTAGAGAGATAGAGATAGAGAGATAGATAGAGAGAGAGATGCAGGAAGATTGCTCCCGATGTTGGGGAAGTCCAGGACAAGGGGTCACAGCTTAAGGATAAGGGGGAAATCCTTTAAAACCGAGATGAGAAGAACTTTTTTCACACAGAGAGTGGTGAATCACTGGAACTCTCTGCCACAGAGGGTAGTCGAGGCCAGTTCATTGGCTATATTTAAGAGGGAGTTAGATGTGGCCCTTGTGGCTAAGGGGATCAGAGGGTATGGAGAGAAGGCAGGCACGGGATACTGAGTTGGATGATCAGCCATGATCATATTGAATGGCTGAAGGGCTCGAAGGGCCGAATGGCCTACTCCTGCACCTAATTTCTATGTTTCTATGAGAGAGGTAGAGAGAGATAAAGAGAGAGAGATAGAGAGAGATAGAGATAGAGAGAGAGATCGAGAGATAAAGATAGAGAGACAGATAGAGAGAGATAGAGACGGAGGGAGATAGAGAGAGAGAGAAATAGAGAGGGGGAGAGAGGGAGATATAAATAATAAATAGTGAGAGAGGTATAGAGAGATGGAGTTGGAGAGAGAAATGGAGAGTTGGAGAGAGAGAGAGATCGAGAGAGAGATCGAGAGAGATAGAGAAAGATAGAGATATAGAGAGAGATAGTGAGAGGGATAGAGATAGAGATAGAGATAAAGAGAGATAGAGAGACGGAGGGAGATAGAGAGAGAGAGAGAGAAATAGAGAGTGGGGGAGAGAGGGAGATAGAAATAATAAATAGTGAGGGAGGTATAGAGAGATGGAGAGAGAGATGGAGAGAGATAGAGATATATAGAGGTAGAGAGAGATACAGAGGGAAATAGAGCGAAAGAGATAGAATGAAAGATAGAGCGAGAGATAGAGAGAAAGAGATATACAGAGGGGCGAGAGAGGGAGATAGAGAGAGAGATAGAGAGAGTTAGAAATAGAGATAGAATAGAGAGAGACAGAGATAAAAAGAGGGAGCTAGAGAGACAGAGAGAGATACATAGAGAGATTGAGAGAGAGAGATAGAGAGAGATGTAGAGAAATCGAGAGAGAGAGAGGGGTTCCATTTCATTGAGAAATAGAGAGAGACCGGGAGGGGGAGAAGGAGATTGAGATAATAGAGAGATATAGAGAGATGGAGCGAGACATAGATAGAGATAGAGATACACAGAGAGATAGAGAGATAGATAGAGTGAGGGATAGAGAGAGAGATAGAGAACAGAGACAGAGAGAGAGAAACAGAGAGAGATAGAGCGAGAGATAGAGAGAGAGTGAGATAGAGAGAGATAGGGATAGTTAGAGATAGAGGGAGAGATGGAGAGAGAGATAAAGAGACAGATAGAGAGAGATAGAGAGGGAGAGAGAGATAGAGAACGATAGAGATAGAAAGAGATAGAGATATATAAAGAGATAGAGATACAAATAGAGAGATAGAGAGAGAGAGGGACAATGTTTTTTTATCATGCCAATAAAGTTTTTTTAATTGACTAAAAAAAAAATTAAAAAAATTGCGAGGAATAGAGAGACAGAGAGAAATAGAGACGGAGAGCGATAGAGAGGGGAGAGAGAGGGAGAGAGATAATAGAGAGATATAGAGAGATGGAGGGAGAGATACAGAGAGAAAGACATGGAGATGGAGAGATACACATAGAGATAGAGAGAGATAGAGAGCAGAGAGAGAGAGAGATACAGAGGGAGAGAGAGAGAGAGATAGAGCAAGAGAGAGCGAGGGAGAGAAAGAGAGATATAGAGAGGGGCGAGAGGGAGAGAGAGATAGAGATAATTCAAAATAGAGATAGAGGCAGATAGGGAGAGAGACAGATAGATAGATAGATAGAGAGAGAGAGAGGGGGAGAGACAGAGGGAGGGTGAGAGAGGGAAAGGGAGGGAGAGAGAAAGAGCGAGGGAGAGAGAGAGGGAGGGGGGGGGAGAGAGAAAGAGATAAAGTCACCCAGCGAAGAAATAGGCCCTTCAGTCCAACTTCACCACGCCGGCCAACATGCCCCATTTACACGAGTCCCACCTGCCCGCGTGTGGCCCATATCCCTCCGAACCTGTCCTATCCATGTACTATCCAGGTCCCAGTCGGCAGCTCGTTCCATACACCCCCCACTCTCTGTGTGGAAAAGTTGCCCCTCAGGTTCCTATTAAATCTTTCCCCCTTCACCTTAAACCTATGTCCTCTGGTCCTCGATTCCCCTACTCTGGGCAAGAGACTCTCTGTGTCTACCCGATCTATTCCTCTCGTGATTTTGTACACCTCTATAAGATCACCCCTCATCCTCCTGTGCTCCAAGGAATAGAGTCCTAGCCTGCCCCAACCTCTCCATATAGCTCAGGCCCCTCTAGTCCTGGCAACATCCTCATAAATCTTCTCTGAGCCCTTTCCAGCTTGAGGACATATTTCCTATAACACGGTGCCCAGTACTGAACACAATACCCTAAATGCGGCCACACCAACGTCTTGTACAACTGCAACGTGACCTCCCAACCTCTATACTCAACACTCTGACTGATGAAGGCCAATGTGCCAAAAGCCTTCTTGATCACCCTGTCCTACCTGTGAAAATTGTCTCTAGTGTGTGTAGGGTAGTGTTAGTGTACGGGGTGATTGCTGGTCGGTGTGGACTCGGTGGGCCGAAGGGCCTGTTTCTGTGCTGTATCTCTAAACTAAACAAGTGTGTGAACGGGCGATCGCTGGTCGGTGCGGACTCGGTGGGCCGAAGAGCCTGTTTCCGCACTGTACCTCTGTTGTTGTTCTTGCAAGCAGATGAGAGCGTGCCCATAATTCTCGAGGCTGTTCCTCGTCTTTGCGTCGAAAGTTCGGAGTCTCAGCTATCTGGCGACAGGGAAGATGGAGGTCAAAAGATGCTCATCCCTCTACACCTGCCCGCGTTTGACCCATATCCCTCAAAACCAGCGCAGAAATAGTCTCTCAGCCCCAACTCTCTCTCTCTCTAGCCCCCTCTCTTCCCTCCCTCTCTCTCTTCCCCCCTCTCTCTCTCTCCCCCTCCTCTCTCTCCCCCCTCTCTATCCCCCTCCTCTCTCTCTCTCTCTCTCAGTACCTAAGAAGGCAGTGGAGCCCAATTCTCTGGAGGCTTTCAAACGAGAGTTAGATAGTGAATGCCGGTTTTTGCTCGAAGGGTCAAATGGCCTACTCCTACACCTATTGTCTCTCCGCCCTCTTTCTCTCAGCCGTCCTGAGCCTACCCAGTCCAGACCTCCCTGGCATTGTTGAGCCTATTGCCCCCCTCCCTGGCCTAACTGGACCAAGGTCTGCACTCTCCGCCTACTTGGGCCGATTCCAGCCAGCTTCAGCTCAGTCCAGTGAATAGTTCGGCCAATGTGGGTCATCCTTGGCTTGATTTTAATGAGAGAATAGACAATAGGTGCAGGAGTAGGCCATTCGGCCCTTCGAGCCAGCACCGCCATTCAATGTGATCAAGATTGATCATCCACTATCAGTTCCCATTCCTACCTTCTCCCCATATCCCCTGACTCCACTATCTTCAAGAGACCTATCCAGCTCCCTATTGTAAGTTTCCAGAGAACCGGCCTCTGCAGCCCTCTGAGGCAGAGAATTCCACACTCACAACTCTCTTGGTGAAAAAGTATTTCCTCATCTCCGTTCTAAATGGCTTACCCCTTATTCTTAAACTGTGGCCCCTGGTTCTGGACTCCCACAACATCGGGAACATGTTCCCTGCCTCTAGAGTGTCCAACCCCTTAATAATGTTATATGTTTCAATAAGATCCCCTCTCATTCTTCTAAATGCCAGATTATACAAGCCCAGCCGCTCCATTGTCTCAGCATATGACAGTCCCTCCATCCCGGGAATTAATCTTGTGAACCTACGCTGCACTCACTCAACAGCAAAAATGTCCTTCCTCAAATTTGGAGACCAAAACTACACACAATACTCCAGGTGTGGTATCGGTAGGGCCCTGTGCAACTGCCTAATGAACAAGGACCCCCAGATCCCATTGCACTTCCCCTTTTCGAATCTTGACACCATTTAGATAATAATATTCCTTCTTCTTTTTGCTACCAAAGTGGATAACCTCACATTTGTCTAAATTAACAATCATCTGCCATGCATCTGCCTACTCACCAACCAGTCCAAGTCACCCTGCATTCTCATAGCATCCTCCTCACAGTTTACACTGCCACCCATCTTTGTGTCATCTGCAAATTTGATAATGTTATTTGTAATCCCTTAATCTAAATCATTCATGTATATTGTAAATAGCTGCGGTCCGAGCACCGAGCCTTGCTGTACTACACTAGTCACTACCTGCCATTCTGAAAGGGACCCGTTAATCCCTACTCTTTATTTCCTGTCTGCCAACTACTTCTCTATCCATGACAGCACTCTACCCTCAATACCATGTGCCCTAATTTTGCCCACTAATCTCCTATGTGGGACCTTATCAAATGCTTTCTGAAAGTCCAGGTACACTACATCCACTGGCTCTTCCTTATCCATTTTCCGAGTTACATCCTCAAAAAACTCCAGAAGATTAGTCAAACATGAATTCCCCTTCGTAAATCTATGCTGACTCGGACCGATCCATTTACTGCTATCCAAATGTGCCGCTATTTCATCTTTTATAATTGACTCCACAATCTTCCCCACCACCAATGTCAGGTTAACTGGTCTATTATTCCCTGTTTTCTCTCTCCCGCCTTTCTTAAGAAGTGGGATAACATTAGCAATCCTCCAATCCACAGGAACGGATCCTGAATCTAGAGAACATGGTCACCAATGCGTCCACGATTTCTAGAGCCACTTCCTTAAGTACCCTGGGATGCAGACCATCAGGCCCTGGGGATTTATCAGCCTTCAGTCACATCAGTCGACCCAACACCATTTCCTGCCTAATGTGGATTTCCTTCAGTTCCTGACACACCAGATCCTCTGCCCACTAGTCCATCAGGAAGATTGTTTGTGTCCTGCTTAGTGAAGACGGATCCAAAGTACCTATTCAACTCCTGACATTTCCTTGTTCCCCATAATAAATTCACCCTTTTCAGTCTTCAAGGGTCCAACTTTGGTCTTAATAAACCTTTTCCTCTGCTATCTAAATTTGCCGTTATTACTACTTTAATAATTGACTCCAGCATCTTCCCACCACCACTGTCAGACTAACTGGTCTATAATTCCCCGTCATCCCTACAACCTGAAATAGTAACATTTGCAGCTATGATAGTAACAGCCATACCTCCAACTCAGGTCGGCATGGAAAGACTGTTCTCCGCACTGAAAATAATTAAATCAGATTTAAGGGCTTCAATGAAAGAGGATCTGGTAGAAGCAATTATGTTCCGAAGGGAACTCTGTAATTCCCACAACATCATACTTGACAATTTCTAACTGAGCCACAAGCTCGTCCACTTCATGTCTTATTATTTGTGCATTCATATATAATACTTTTCATCCATTACTCCTCTCACCTTTCACATCCATTCCTATTTCACTTGGCCTTACTCTCCTATCCCTTCCTGCCCCGTTAATTCTGGTGTTTGTCTTCACTTTTCCTGTCCTGTCTTTCCCTTTAACTCCATCCTTGTACCCTTGCACCGCGGCCTCCCGCCGCCAGGTGGCGCTACACTCGGAGGACCAGAGGGTAACCCTTGACCCCGCGGCTCCTGCACCACGTGGGGGGTGCCAATGAGAGCAGCTGCAGAGGCTGCAAACCTGAGATAAAACCTCAAGGGGCCAGACTACAAAATGCTGCAGTAACTCAATGACACGGGCAGCATCTCTGGAGAGAAGGAATGGGCGACGTTTCAAGGTCGAGACCCGTCCTCAGACTGAGAGTCACAGGAGTGATATCGACGGTGATGTGGAGTGAAAAGCTTCTACATAGAAACATAGACAATAGGTGCAGGAGGAGGCCATTCGGCCCTTCGAGCCAGCACCGCCATTCAATATGATGACGGCTGATCATCCACAATCAATACCCCATTCCTGCTTTTCCCCCATATTCCTTGATTCCGTTAGCCCCAAGAGCATAATCTAACTCTTGAAAACATCCAGTGAATTGGCCTCCGCTGCTTTCTGTGGCAGAAAATTCCACAGATTCACAACTCTCTGGGTGAAAAAGTTTTTCCCCCCTTCTCAGTCCTAAATTACCTACCTGTTATTCTTAAACTGAGGAACCCGGTTCTGATTCCCCCAACATTGGGAACATGTCTCCTGCATCTACCATGTTCAATCCGTTAATAATGTTATATGTTTCTATGCGATCCCCTCTAATCCTTCTAAATTCCAGTGAATACAAGCCCAGTCGACCCATTCTTACGTCATGTCAGTCCTGCCATCCCAGGAATTAACCTGGTGAACCGACCCTCCATTCCCTCAAAAGTAAGTATGTCCTCCCTTAAACCAGGAGACCAAAACTGCACACAATACTCCAGGTGTGGCCTCACCAGGGCCATGTACAACTGTAGAAAGGGCTCTTTGCTCCTCAACTAAACTCCTCTCATTATGAAGGTCAACATGCCATTAGCTTTCTTCACTGCCCGCTGTATCTGCTGCATACTTTCAGTGATTGATGTACAAGAACACCCAGGTCTTGTTGTACTATCCATTTTCCTAACCTGACACCATCCATTTAATAGAGTGCTTACACTTATATCTGTGTCTCCCTCTCCTGTAACTCTCAGTCTGAAGAAGGGTCTCGACCCAAAACGTCGCCTATTCCTTCTGTTCATAGATGCTGCCTCGCCCGCTGAGTTACTCTAGCACTTTTTGTCTACCTCAGTCTGAGGAAGGTTCTTTATCACCAGAGATGCTGCCTGTCCCGCTGAATTACTCCAGCATTTTGTGTGTGTCTGTGGAGAACTTGTATAGGGGACGTTTTCTGGATCACGACCCTTCTTCAGACATGAAACATTACCTATCCACATTGACCAGAGTTGCTGCCTGAACCAGCATCTGCAGTTCCTTGTGTCTGCCAAAGATAGGCACAAAGTGCTTGGAGAATAATATGGGCAACCTTTCAGGTCAGGACACTTGGCTACTTGTCAAACTTTCAGATGAGAAATTTAATTCTCTGGTTTTAGTTATCTATTCAACAACCTACCTCCCTTTTATTGATGTTTAAGAAGGAATTGCAGATGTTGAAACATCGAAGGTAGACAAAAATGCTGGAGAAACTCAGCGGGTGAGGCAGCATCTATGGAGCGAAGGAAATGTGCAACGTTTCGGGTTGAAACCCTTCTTCAGACTCCCTTCTTCAAACGTTGCCTATTTCCTTCATTCCATAGATGCTGCTTCACCCGCTCAGTTTCTCCAGCATTTTTGTCCACCGTCCCTTTTATTGATAGCAGTATGAATATTGATTTATCTAACTTCAAGTAACCCTCACATCCCCTCTCTCTCCACCCCTCCCCCACCCGTCATACCAGAATCAGTCATCGTGTTGAATCTCATTGTCTGTAACTCAATTTCACCTCACCCACAGCTAACAATGGCCTGTTTCCTTTAACATCGTCAATTTTATTGCATATCTTGAGCATCTGCTTTGTTGTGTCATTTATTTCCTAGCATTATTTCCTAGTCCATACCTGGTCGGAAAGGCGGCTTCCCACTGATCTGCTTCTTCGCCCCTTCCTCGCGGCCTACCTTCGGAACTGGATCGGCGTTTCCTGTCGGGACCGGCCGGGACTACAGCTTCGGCGGCGGCACAGCGCTGGGATACCAACACGAAGCGGGCGATGCCTTAGCGGGTCGCCGTGCTGTAAGCTCCGGAGTGCGGTGACCGCCGACTCCATCATCGACGAGCTGTGGCTGCGGAGCGTCCAGCCGCGGGCAGGCACTGGATTTGGAACACCGCGGAGCCTGGGATCCGGGATCGCCAGAGTCGGAGCTCCAGCCAACGCGGCCTGAGGACTACGGGTGCCGCAGTCTCCGGGGAAGGGCGGGCGCTTCTGACATTTCCAAGCCGCTGAGGAGTCTTTACCCGATGCCGGAGTTCCAGCTTTCCGGCAAAGAGGACCTGAAAGCATCGGACTGGCTGCGGAGGCCACAAATAGTCCCCGACCTCAGGTGTTTCACAGAGGAAGAGGACTTAACATTTTGTTGCCTTTCCCCGCAGTGGAAATTTTTGATTCTGTTGTGGGGGGACGTTCTTGTTGAATTCTATAATGTGTTTTTGTCATTTTTCTGATTTTTAATTTTTCTATGGATGTACGGAAACTTTGATTTCTTTTATTATCTGCCCGAGGCTGAGACGGTAACGGCACTCACGTGAGGGCGATCCGGCTCGGGGCTGGAACGATGCTCCGGTGGCTTGCACGGTGTTCTGGCGGCGGTGGCCTGAGTCCGGGGTTCGGCCGCGGGCCAGCGGTTGCGTCAGCAGGACTGGTGAGCGGCAGCTTCGACCACCCCGGGCCGCGGTGTTTGAGCCGCGGGACAGTTGTAACATCGCCCGGGGGGTATCGCCTCAGCGCAGAAGGAGAAGAGGAGGGAAGAGACTGGAGACCTAAGACTTTTGCCTCCATCACAGTGAGGAGATGTTGGGTGGACTCACTGTGGTGGATGTTAATATGTGTTTATTGTTGTTTTTTATTGTATTGTATTGTATGTATGACTGCTTCAATTTCGTTCAGACTTCGGTCTGAGTGACAATAAAGGCTATCTAATCTAATCTAAATTATTTCTTTGATGTGAAGTAGGTATGTTACAAAACTTACCTTCAGCGGTGCTGCAGTTCTGCCACTGGCCGTGTGCGTGACTTTGGCGCCTTTGAGGGGGGAGGGGGGGGGGGGGGCTGGGTTAAAATGCGGTTTTTCTCCTACCTGTCCTGGATATATTTTCTCGGAGTGCAAGCTTTTGCTGAAGAATTGTTCGACGCCATGCTGTGAATTTTTTATTTTTAATCACCCGACAATTTCAGCACTGGAGTAATTTAAAAATCAGTTTCTAAAGCCGTCAACGCCGACAACGGGGACGGATTTCACGTACTGGACAGGTAAAGGAAAGCCGTTTATTTTATGTATATAAATGCTTCTTAAGATGCCTTTAATCCACATTTTACGTTGCGAAACAGTGATTTAGGACCCATACAAACAGGCAGTATTTTTCTGCCAATATGGGCTTTAAATTCACCACAGCCGCAAAGTTCCAATCGATCGGGTTCCTCAAAAACCCACTCGCAAGATGATTTAAATGGCCATTAATTTACGGGAATTATACACTAAATTCCTTATAAATTCCCTATAAATCCATGACAATGAGATTTAAAAATTATGTTATATTGTGAATTCTTGTGTGAATGTTATTTGGACACTTAGGCTGTTTAAAAAATGTTAATCTTTTCTTAAGAAATGGATAGATGTTTAGATCTAGTAATTGAATTTTGTAATCAGCTACAATTCAAGTCAAGTCAAGTCAAGTGAGTTTATTGTCATGTGTCCCTGTATAGGACAATGAAATTCTTGCTTTGCTTAAGCACACAGAAAATAGTAGGCATTTACTACAAAACAGATAAATGTGTCCATATACCATGATATAAATATATACACACATGAATAAATAAACTGGTAAAGTGCAAATAACAGAAAGTGGTTATTAATAATCAGAGTTTTGTCCGAGCCAGGTTTAATAGCCTGATGGCTGTGGGTATTGGGTAACTAACTAATTCTATGCTTTAATTTCAGGTCATCCAAATAAGATTGTTTAATATTTGTTTCAGAATGCTTCAATCTATAATAACTGAACATTTCTTTCAGTTCTCTTAATTTTTAAGAAAGTTATGGGCTTTTGACTGTCCTTGATCACAGCGTTTGTGTTAAGTCAATGGAAAAGCAATAGGGAACAAGTTGCTAATTTCCGAGTATGAAAATGGTCATAACATTTTTAATACTGAAGATATGAAAGTGAATTAGGTGCCAAATTAATCTTCTTTTCATGCTTTATCTGATGGGTTAAATTGCAGACTTGATTTTTTAAATCTCAAAATTTTGTAACATAGGTAAAGCACTTTGGTTTCAACGCGAGTTGATTTAAACGTGCTATATAATTAAAATGTACTTACTTACTTACTTACTTACTTACTTACTTACTTACTTACTTACTTACTTACTTACTTACTTACTTACTTACTTACTTACTATATCACTTTATTGTAGTCGTGTTTCACTTTTTATTCTTATTATTCTTACAAGGAAAGATGTAGATTGGTTACATTACTTACTAACCAATGTAATGATTTATTAATATAAGCTCCGCCTATCACTACACCATTCATTTTATCACAAGCCGACATGTGCTGTTAGTTGGTGATGCAGCACGGTAGAATTGATATGCTGCTGAGTGTTGTATGTGTTACTCAGTAAATACTGTTGTACCAGTCCCTGAGTACGTGTGACTTACTCAACAGGAGCTGGGCTGGAGAACAGCAGGGGGATGAGGGAACACAGTAGGGTTGAGGAAGAGGGAGTGACCAGGCTTGGGGTGCAGGCAGGGAAGTCAGGGAGTGACGTGGAGAGTGAAGGAACAGGAGGAGGGAGGAGTGAGGGGAGGAACTGGTGGAAGGGAGTGAGGGCATGGAGGACTAGAGAGGAGTGAGGAATTGAGGTAACAGTGGAAGTGAGGGGGGATCGAGGAGAGAGTTATGCCCCTGTCCCACTTAGGAAACCTGTACGGAAACCTCTGGAGACTTTGGCGCCCCACCCAAGGTTTCCGTGCGGTTCCCGGAGGTTGCAGATGGTTGCCGGAGGTTGCAGGTAGTGGAAGCAGGTAACATAGAAACATAGAAAATAGGTGCAGGAGTAGGCCATTCGGCCCTTCGAGCCTGCACCGCCATTCAATATGATCTTGGCTGATCATCCAACTCAGTATCCTGTACCTGCCTTCTCTCCATACCCCCTGATACCTTTAGCCACAAGGGCCACATCTAACTCCCTCTTAAATATAGCCAATGAACTGGCCTCAACTACATTCTGTGGCAGAGAATTCCCGAGATTCACCGCTCTCTGTGTGAATTTTTTTTTTCTCATTTCGGTCATAAAAGATTTCCCCCTTATTCTTAAGCTGTGACCCCTTGTTCTGGACTTCCCCAACTTCGGGAACAATCTTCCTGCATCTAGCCTGTCCGAACCCCTTAAGAATTGTGTAAGTTTCTATAAGATCCCCCCTCAATCTTCTAAATTCTAGCGAGTACAAGCCGAGTCTATCCAGTCTTTCTTCAAATGAAAGTCCTGACATCCCAGAAATCAGTCTGGTGAACCTTACTGAGGGCAAGAATGTCTTTCTATAAGTTCTATAAGTTTCTCTAAGATCCCGCTCAATCTTCTAAATTCTAGTAGGGAGACCGCACGGAAACGTTGGGTGGGGCGCAAAGTCTCCAGAGGTTTCCCTAAGTGGGACAGAGGGTTGACGCGACTATTGAAACGTCCAGTGATCCTCGGTTGTGACGCCAAGATGCCGACGGTTCTTTGCGCCGTTCGAAGAACAGGTCGCCTCTGTTGCGTCACTCGCGCTGAGAACCAATCGGCGTTCTCTTTGCCTTTGTCTCCGCGTTCCACGGGTCGCTGGCGGCCAATCACAGCGCTGCCCGGGTGTATGAACGTTCTATTGGGGCGGGGTATAAAAGGGACGCGTTCGGCGAATGCGACACATTGTCTGGAGCTGAGAGACTGGAAGGGACATCATGGTGGGTGATCCCGGGGCTGGGCGGCGGGGCGTCGTGTGAAACCGGTGATGGGGAGAGCCGGGATAACTCCAGAGAACCGGGAACGAAGGCCCATGGAAGCAGAGTGATTCCGCGGTGACCACGCTGCGTAAACGCGTTGATCCGGTCGCACATTGTGGTGGGGCGTGCGGGGAATGTTAGCACTCGGACCGATATCCGTGGGAATAACGCAATCATCTCTTCCCCCTTTCCTCCACCGACCCATCCCATCTTTCTCTCTCTCTCCAGCGTGAGTGTATCTCCATCCACATCGGCCAGGCCGGAGTTCAGGTCGGCAATGCTTGCTGGGAGCTCTATTGCCTGGAGCACGGGATCCAGCCGGATGGACAGATGCCCAGCGACAAGACCATCGGGGGCGGCGACGACTCCTTCAACACCTTCTTCAGCGAAACGGGGGCGGGCAAGCACGTCCCCCGGGCCGTGTTCATTGATCTGGAGCCCACGGTGATCGGTAAGGTGAAACGGGAGAATCCTGACATGTTGAGCCTTGTCTGAAACCTTCCCCGCGGCGTTTGACGAGGGGCGTGTGATTCTTAATAAACCCGTTTCTTAATGAGCTGGTTCATTCTCCGTTTTCTGTTTGCTCCCCTGTAGATGAAGTGCGGACCGGTACATACCGGCTACTCTTCCTCCCCGAACAGCTCATCGCCGGCAAGGAGGACGCGGCCAACAACTACGCCCGGGGCCACTGCTCCATCGGCAAGGAGATCGTCGACCTGGTCCTGGATCGCATCCGGAAGCTGGTAGGTTGTGGAACCGAATCCAACCGTGAACCAGCGCCCGTTATTCAACGATCTGGCGCTCCTGGTTCGCCCGCGACAATTCCGCACTTCGTGAATGACCTATCCCTCAGAATACTCTCTAGCAACTGTCCAATTCCAGATGTTACACACAAATTATTGTTGTTAGGGTGGGACCACAGACGTTAGACACCTCTCCAGAGGGTCAGTTTACTCCTGCAACACTCACACTCACCCCACCTTTCTCCTTCTCAATGCTCTCCGCTTTATCTGCCCACAGGCCGACCAGTGCACCGGACTGCAGGGGTTCCTCATCTTCCACAGTTTTGGGGGCGGCACCGGCTCGGGCTTCACCTCCCTCCTCATGGAGAGACTCTCCGTCGACTACGGCAAGAAATCCAAGCTGGAGTTTTCCGTCTACCCGGCGCCGCATATCTCCACCGCCGTGGTCGAGCCCTACAACGCGGTGCTGGTCACCCACTGCACCCTGGAGCACTCCGACTGCTCCTTCATGCTGGACAACGAGGCTATTTACGACATTTTATTTACGACATCTGCCGGCGGAACCTGGACATCGAGCGCCCCACCTACACCAACCTCAACCGCCTGCTGGCGCAAGTAGTGTCGTCCATCACCGCCTCTCTGCGCTTCGACGGCGCCCTCAATGTGGACCTGCTCGAGCTCCAGACCAACCTGGTCCCCTACCCGCGCATTCACTTCCCGCTGGTGACCTACGCGCCCCTGATCTCGGCCGAGAAGGCTTACCACGAGCAACTGTCCGTGTCGGAGATCACCAACGCCTGTTTCGAGCCGGCCAACCAGATGCTCAAGTGCGACCCCCGCCAGGGCAAATACATGGCGTGCTGCATGATGTACCGCGGGGACGTGGTGCCCAAGGACGTCAACGCCTCCATCGCCACCATCAAGACCAAGCGCTCCATACAGTTCGTGGACTGGTGCCCGACCGGGTTCAAGGTAGGTGTAGCTTGTAGACCAATCTACGTAACATAAGCTTGATCCAACCCGCGGTTCCACACTGTATTGTGATATCTACCACATCAAGAACAGACGAGAACCTTCCTGAACGGTGGCCCGGGTTTCTTAACATTTAGCTCGCAATGGATACCATTGAAAGTTTCTATGAGTCTCTTCTTTCTCTCCCCCGCAGGTGGGCATCAACTACCAGCCCCCGACGGTGGTGCCGGGGGGCGACCTGGCCAAGGTGCAACGAGCCGTCTGCATGCTGAGCAACACCACCGCCATATCCATGGCCTGGACCCGCATGAACCTCAAGTTCGACAAGATGTACGCCAAGCGGGCCTTTGTCCACTGGTACGTGGGAGAGGGTCTGGAGGAAGGAGAGTTCCAGGACGCGCGGGAAGACATGGCGTCGCTGGAGAAGGACTACGAGGAAGTGGGCATCGATTCGGCGGATCTGGACAGGAAGGCGGAAGAGGAAGAGTGAATGTTGTTGTATATCTGGAAAGATTAGTTATTTTTAATACTGGTGTAGATCTAATTTATGAAATTAAATATATTTAAGACATAGTTTGCTATTGCGTCCTTCGCAAAGGCCCAATTGCATAATGTCTATAGTTTCATACCGTGGAAGCAGACCCATCGGCCCAACTTGTCCTTGCCCACCATGCCGCCTCATCTCTGATCATCCAATTTGCCCACGTTTGGCGAATATCATTCCATCCAATTCATCGACACGAAACTGCATACATATCCTATAAATGTTACTGTACCTGCCTCTACTAGATCACCTGGAACCTCGTTCCATGTACCCACCACCGCCTAAGAGATATATGTACAATACAACAATACAATTTATTTGTCACTTGAACCTCATAGAGGCTCAAATGAAATGTTGTTTCTGCAGTCATACACACAAGAAAACAAGACCGAAGACACAACACAATTTACACAGACATCCATCACAGCGCATCTCCTCCTCGCTGTAATGGAAGGCAAAAAAACTTATATCTCCCCTGCACTCCCCATTCCCCATTACCCATTCCCCTCCCGATGTCAGAGTCAAAGCCCCCGGCGGGCGATGGCAATTGTCCCGCAACCATTAACGCCGCGCCGGGCGATGCAATGCCGCGCTCCGGGTCTTGTTGTTGGAGCCCCCGGCGGGCGCCAGCAAAGTCCCGCAGCCGTTGAAGCCGCGCCGCGCGATGTCAGGCCCCGCTCCAGGTACTCCTCGACCCCGCGACTCGGGCGGGAGAAGTCGCCGTTGCGGAAGCCCCGAAAAGCGGTCTCCCAGCAGGGACCCGCGGGCTCCCGATATTACTGTCCACCGGACCTGCGGTTGGAGCCTCCGAAACTCCGAGGGTCGGGTCGCAGCAGCGCGCCACCACCGCTCCACCCGCTCCGAACTCGGCCAGCTCCGTGATGGTGAATAGGTGCGCAGCTCCGTGACTGGAGCCCCAGGTCGTTCCTGCTGGAGGCCGCTCCACGTTGCAGCCCCAACGACAACGGAGACCCGACAGGGAAAAGGTCGGGTTCCCTGTGCAGGGGAAAGATTTTAAAAGTCCCCCCCCACACACGCACACAATCACACATACCCCATCAAAAAAAATAAAAACTACATTAAAACGGGACAAAAAATAACAAAAAGACATACGGACTGCAGAGACCGCTGCGACGTGAGTCGCGCCGCCCACCGGAATATGTCCCCTCAGATTCCTATAACTCTTTCCCCTCTCATCTAGATCCTATGCCCTCTAGTTTTTGATTCATCTTTGGTGCTGAAGGTTTCTGTGCATGAACTCTATCTATGCCGCTCATGGGTTCATATACCTCCACAGGATCATTACTCAGCTGTCTTTACTCCAAACATTTTAAATCTCAATCCTACGAGTCCTGGCATCGTAAATCATCGCCTCTCACAAATCGTCACACTGATGTATCTCGGGATGGGGATGATTGTAAAGATGGGGATTGGTCATTGGGGGAAGCAATCTGTTTCTTGAAAGCACCGGGGGTCCAAGGACCACAACGTTCCAGTCATTGAAACTCCTTGTGTTGATGGAGCGGGCTGACCGGGCGCCGACAATGGGAGATACTCCAGTATTCATAGACCACAGAACATACCACAGTACAGCTCAGGAACGGATCCAGCGGCCCACAGGATTTGCGCCGAACATGCTGCCAAGTTAGACTTATCTCATCTGCCAGTACATGATCCATATCCCTCTATTCACGGCACTTCGACGCGTCTATTGAAGAGCCTTTCCAATAGACGGGTCGAAGAAACTATGCCGCACATCTTCGTTAAAATGTCCTCCTTTTATTTCATAGCTACCCCTCTGGGGTTACACATTTCCCCCATGGGAAACCTGCTGTGTCTCTCTACCCTATCTCTTGTTATGCTCCTGTCCCACTTAGGAAACCTGAACGGAAACCTCTGGAGACTTTGCGCCCCACCCAAGGTTTCCGTGCGGTTCCCGGAGGTTGCAGGTAGTGGAAGCAGGTGGTTGCCGGAGGTTGCAGGTAGTGGAAGCAGGTAGGGAGACTGACAAAAACCTCCGGGAACCGCACGGAAACCAGCGGTGGGGCGCAAAGTCTCCAGAGGTTTCCATTCAGGTTTCCTAAGTGGGACAGGGGCATAACTCTCATAATGTTTATACCTCCATCAAGTCTCTCTTCAACCTCGGCGTTCCACAATAAACGATCAAATCACGTTACCACAGCCCCCTTTGCTTTCTCGGGTCTTACGTGCGCCTCTTGTTTAACTTCGCGGATTCCAGCTCTGATCCCAGAATTCCCAGTCCGGACCCAACCCGGCCTATAGGTTCCGACAGTCGATCTCCCATTTCAGTCTGCCGAAACCTACCTGATCTCCCGGTTGCTCAGCACTTTAACACCCCCTCACATTCCCAATCTGACCTTTCTGTCCTGGCCCTCCTCCATTGTCAGAGTGAGGCCCAACGCAAATTGGAGGAACAGCACCTCATACTTTGCTTCGGTAGTTCACGCCCCATGCGCTATGAACATTGACTTCTCTAACTTCAAATAGCCCTTGCTTTCCCTCTCTCTCGCTCCCCTCCCCCTTCAAGTTCAAGTTCAAGAGAGTTTATTGTCATGTGTCCCTGACAGGACAATGAAATTCTTGCTTTGCTTCAGCACACAGAATATAGTAGACATTTACTACAAAACAGATCAGTGTGTCCATATACCATTATATAAATATACACACACATGAATAAATGAACTGATCAAGTGCAAATAACAGATAATGGGTCCTTCCCAGTTCTCCCACATTTCTTACGGTCTCTTGCCCAAAGTAGGGGAATCGAGGACCAGAGGGCATAAGTAGAAGGTGAAGGGGAAATATTCAAAAGGAATCTGAAGGCGAACCTTTTCACACAAAGGCTGGTGGGTGTACGGTACAAGCTGCCCGAGGAGCTAGTTGATGCTGGTACTGTCCCAACGTTCAAGAAACAGTTACATAGCTACATGGCTAGGACAGATCTGGAGTGATATGGACCAAGTGCACGCAGGTGGGACTGGGGTAACTGGGACATGTTGGCCGGTGAGTGCAAGTTGGGCCGAAGGGCCTGTTTCCACACTGTATCACTCTATGACTCTAGCTTACTCCGCCATTTAATCGTGGGTGATCTTACTTCCCCTGCCTTCACGCGATAGCCTCTGCAACCCATTTGTTTCAGTCAGGTTCTCCCGTCTTCCTTCTGCACTCCAGCGAGTGCAGGCACAGTGTCGTCAAACGTTTATCATACGTGAACCCAAATCGGTGCTGTGATCATTCTCATAATCATCCTCCATACCCTTTCCAACGCCAACACATCAGTCCTTAGATATAGGGTCCCAAATTGGTCACAATACCCCAAATGCGCTCACCAGTGCATTTTCAACCCTCAATATTACATCCGTTTTTTAAAAAATATTCTTGTCCTACCCAAATAAATGCTTGAATTGCAATTTCCTGCCTTACTATCAATTCGACTTGCAAATTACATTTTTCTGAATCCTGTATCAGCATTCCCGCTACAGCTGGTGCTTTACAGCGCCAGAGACACGGGGTCGATTCTACTACTGGTGTTTATCTGCACGGAGTTTGTATGTTCCCCCTATCATCGCGTCGGTTTTCCCAGCGTGCTCCGGTTTCCACACACACTCCAAAGTCTTACAGGTTGGCAGGTTAATTTGGCGTCTGTAAATTATCCCTAGTGTGTAGGATAACTTTGCGGTAGGGGAATTGCTGGTCGCCGCACGCTCGGCCAGCCGACTGGACTCTTTTCGCGCTGCATCTCTGAAAAACAATATACACTTGAAGGAAACTGATGAGTCTGAATTTGGGTCTCGACCGCAAACGTCACCTATTCCTTTTCTCCAGAGATGCTTCCTGACCGCTGCTATTCCAGCATTTTGTGTCTATCTTCGACGGTACACCAGCATCTGTAGTTCATTCCTACACAAAAGGAAATACAAGTAAGTTTTAGGAAGTTGAGATGGGACAGGGACCGTAGGAATTTACAAAAAAAGAACAAGACACTTAGGTAGGGAATCGGGAAGGTTAAATGTCCTTGGCCACTGGGAATATGAAAAATCCCATGGGTTTCAACTATATATGGATTATACGGGGAGGACCATTTACGCGCAAGGAAGGGAAGTTATGGATTGGATGAGGAGGAAATGGCCATGGGACATTTCTTGTCTTCCCCAAATAATTGCTTGCATTACATTTTACTGCCTTACTATCAATTTGAATTGCAAAATATATGTTAGGAATCCTGTATCTGCATTCCCGAGTCCCTTTGCACCTCAGATTTCAGAATTCTCTCCTCATTTAGAAAATAATCTTCGATTGATTCCTACTATCAAAATGCCGGTCTCCGCATTTTGCTGCGCCATATTCCATCTGCCATGTATTTGCCGACTTTCCAAACATGCCCAAATCCTTCGGCAGAGTCGCTGCTTTCTCTACACTATCTGCCCCCTCCACCGACCTTCGCAGCATCACCAAACTTCGCACCAAGCATTCAATTCCCTCGTCCAAATCATTGATATACAACGTGAAGAGCAGCGGCCACAGCACCGACCCCTAGACTCTGGCAGGCAATGAGTGAAGATTTACGCGGATGCTGCCAGGCTAGGGGGTCTGAGCTTATGGGAGAGGTTGAGTAGGCTGGGTCGCTATTCCTTAGCGCACGAGGATGAGCCGTGATCGTATAGAGGTGTTAAAAATAATGAGAGGAACGGGTCCAAAGGCAGGCAGATGGGACCAGTGTAGCTGGGACATGCTGGCCGGTGTGGGAAGTTGAGCCGAAGGGCCTGTTTCTACACTCTACTTTTCTATAAAGCCATCAATGTGATATGATTGTGATTCATCCTAACGAAATTGGAGATTGCTGGGTCTCTGATGGATTGCGCGTCATCATATTTGTAGAGAACATCTTTCAATCAATCAAGATGTTCAATGGCAACTTTATTAATCAGAGATTTATCAATTGGAACCTAATTGCATGCCATCGTCACAATCAAGGGCCACTCCCACCCCTAACCCCTCTCTCCCTTAAGCCCCGGTCATTCACTCTTCTCTCCACTTCTGTTGGAAGCGTGTACCAAAGCATTGTGAGATACAAATTCAATCACAAACTCTTCAGAGACAAGGTCAAGAAACAAGTTTTCCTTTATTACATTTCTGCGCAGAAAAGGGTGTCCCTCCTCTATCATCCTCTAGAGACACACAAAAATGGAGGTTGTATCTGTCTTTTATACCTTTCTTCACTATGGTCACCACCTCATGTCTCCCCATCGAGCTTCGTCCAATCATAACATAAAGCCCACATTCCCACGAGAACGTCCAGAAACGTCTCGGAACATCTCCTGACGTCAAAGGCTTCTGCTGGAGTTTTTATCTGTTACTTCTTTATCTAGAAGTTCCCTCTGTCCTGTATATTGTTACTTTCTTCTACCAGCAGTCTGGCTTCTGCTGACACCTTATTTCTTTCTAAGTTATAATTTTCAGAGTTCTAGGATAAATCAACTATCCCTATTAACCCTTCTCTCACAATCCACCATTTTTCTTTTTGCTACGCAACTCTTGATTTATACTATATCTTCCTTTTCTCTAGTGCTAGCAGCAGATTCTTCGCCTCCCTATCCTCCTCTCGCTAGTCATACTGTGTTCTGAAGGCCATCATGACGGTGCTGTTCTTTGTCAGGGCTGTCTCTATAAATCGCTGAGCCAGACCCCGTGCGCAGGGAATGATACAACATCCAAATAGGCACAAAGTCAATGGTTCCTTCCCTTCACGCACAGTCCATGGGCTGATATTGTCCGGTGGGGCCTCCACAGGACCCTTAAATCGGCTTGCGTGTGTCCACCCTTTTTCTTTTTGTTCGTACTGCTGTCTCGGTGATTAATAACACAAGGTAGGGTCCAGTCCACCTAGGTTACAGCTTTTCTTCCTTCCATGATTTTACAAGATCCCAGTTCTCTGCTTTCACAGAATGGAGTGGCAAGTCGAGATCGGGACTCTGTGCCAGCAGCCCTTGGTTTTTAATTCTGTAATAGAACGAGATACTGCCAGTAAATAGTTCCTTAAGAAAACATCACTACCCTCTATGGTGGGTATTCCTTCTCTCTTTCTCCAAATATCTAACTCGTTCAACCTTGCTCTTATAAATATGCCTAACAAAATTATACACCATACTCCACAATTGACCTCACCAATACCTTGTACAATTTAACATTACAACCCAACTTCTATAAACAATGCTCTGATTTCAACTTCATTCCTCAATTCACAATCTTTTACCATGTACGTCTAATTTGAATTGTCCTGCCAAGATGTATCACACTTATCAACATTAAATCCATCTGTCATGTTTCAACCCACTCTTCCAAATGACCTAAATCTCTCTGTACACTTTTAAAATCTACTTCATTATTCACAACACCACCTATCTTAGTATCATCTACATACTTCTTAATCTATCTTACCACACCAACATCCATTTTATTGATTCACATGACAAACAACAGTGGACCCAGCACACATCCCCGAGGTACCCCTCTAGTCATTGACCTCCAACCTGACAAACATCCATCCACCATTACTCTCCCTCATTTCCCATACAGCCACTTTTTAATCCATCTTGCTATTCCTTACTAACCTCTTCTTAACCAACCTTATTTCCTTATTGAACCTTGTCAAAGGCCTTACTGAAGTTCACCACTTTAACCTCATCAATTTCCCTAATAACCTCTTTTTTTAAAGTAAAAAAATCAAGATTAGTCAAATATCACAATCACAAATCCATGCTAATTCTTCCTAATCCTACCCTATTTATCCAAATCCCTATAATATTGCCTTTAGTATCCTTTCCATTATTTCCCACCACTGATGTCAAACAACGTTCTTGTTAAAACTCTACTCTTCTTTGTCCTCTTGTCACTTACCTCAGGGCTATTATCTATTCATACCTGCAGGACAGCCCTCATGTAATTATTGAAATTGTACTAGGTATCTCAACCTTCTAAACGAACATCGGTCGGTGATTTAGAAAACTCATACATACACCTTGTCTTCAGGTTTAAAGGGTCCTTCCTCCTGGTCCATCTCCGACAGCTTTTACTTTACCTGTTCATAAATAGACTTGTATATCATTATTAACTGTTTCATATACTTTTTTTTAAATTATTCGATCTGTAACTGTTCCAAACTCGGTCCCCTGCAGGGACTTCTCTATTGTGCCACCCACGACTGGTTAGTTTGCATGCAACATTTCTTCAGTGCCAATGGAAGAGCATTACACAAATGTTCCATTTATTCTTTTCATCAAATGAAAACAATCCGTTGTCAAAGCTGATTTCTGTAGGTTTACCAACCCTCTTAATTACCTTATTCATCATAAACGACACTCTAGTGTTTATACCTAAATTGATTCAGACTTACCCTGGACATCTCTTCCAGATGCTGTTTCAGCTGCTTTGTCTGCATTTTAATTTAACTTCTTTGACATGTACTTTTTCCGTTTCACCATACAATTTCAACATATTTTCCGACCTAGTCTGAACTATATCCTGCCTTTCCCAAGGTTATCATCTGCTGTCTTATATTCTGAAGTGTTTCTCTCTCTCTCTCTCTTTACTTGTGGAACAAACCAACAAATTGTCCACATCAGCAAATACCTTCTAAGGGTATAACCATATAACCATTACAGCACGGAAACAGGCCATCTCGATCCTTCTAGTCCGTACCGAACACGTATTCTCCCCTAGTCCCATATACCTGCGCTGAGACCATAACCCTCCATTCCTTTTCCGTCCATATAACTATCCAATTTATTTTTAAATGATAAAATCGAACCTGCCTCCACCACCTTCACTGGAAGCTCATACCACACAGCTACCACTCTCTGAGTAAAGAAGTTCCCCCTCAACTTTCAACTCTGCCTTTCCCATCTAATTTAAAAAAACCTACCTCATCCTAGCCTTTCTTGACATCCTTCCTTAAATCCCTTCCTCTCTCTTGGGGACCCCAGTCCTGTTAGGGCTTATCATCTCCAGATTAATTTCACTCCTGATAGGACTTTTCGAGGAAAAGTTCCCCAAGACATCTATTATTGGCATGTAATTCTCTGGCCCCGCTTGGTTCCGTCATAGGACTCACTTGTGTCAGTTCATCACTTATTTCAGTCTTTTCAACCAGAGGCTTTGTTCATTGACATTGACCACAGAGACCAACTGTTTACTGATTCTGCTTGACTTTAAGAAGAATAGCTTCCACCACAATAGTTCATAATATAATGTTCATCAACTGGTTGCCTTCTATTTCTTGCTCATTTTCAACTCTCCACCTTTTCATTCCCATTTGTTCCTTGGGGTTCACCTTAAGTGGGTAACATTTGCTGAGGGGCCTGCAAACCCTCGTTCATGACGGCATCCAACCAGAAGATGGCGTTGTAGCCGGTAGTCAGGCTGCAGTGACGGCATCCAACCAGAAGATGGCGCTGTAGGCGGTAGTCAGGCAGCAGTAACAGCAGCTGACCTAACGGTGGCGCTGTTGCCGGTAAGTTTTGAACGGCGGCCATGTTTGTAGTCTATTGCCGGTCATTGTAACAATTTACATAATGGTTCCCACCACTTCACAAATGGTGCCTTCAAATCTTCCATGGCCAACAATCGTCCCACGTTCTCCTCCTCCAAAGCCCTAATCCATTTTTTTTTTTAAATTTTAATTTTAGCCCTCTCAGTTCATGGGTGCTCCAAGGGATAATCTGTCGTCTCTTACTTCTGTTTCTCTGTCTGTCTCTCTCTCTTTCTGTCTGTGTCTGTGTGTCTCTCTCTCTCTCTCTCTCTCTCTCGACGCTGAATAGATTCAGGACTGGACATGGCCCCTGCTTGGCCAGCCTTCACAAATGGGGCAGCAGCCCAACCCCACGGTGTGCTTGTGGCACTCCCGTACAACACATCATTGAAGCATGCCTTCAACAAAGACTCAAAGGAGGACTTGTCGCCCTTCACACAGCAGATCAAGAGGCAACTGCTTGGCTAAAGGATTTTGCATTCACTAAATAAATAAAATCTCTCTCTCTCTGTCTGGCTGTCTCTGTGTCTGTATCTCTCTCTCTCTCTCTGTATCTGGCTCTCTCTGTGTCTCTGTGTCTGTCTCTCTCTCTCTCTCTCTCTCTCTCTGTCTGTGTTTCTCAACTTGTATGTCTACCATAAAACAACATAAAAGCTGGTCATGTTTCATCAATTAACTTATTTCCAGTTAACTTTACTGACAAGAAATCTAATAGAACATCAAGAAACGATTTTTACAACTTCTCTTTTTCAAGTTACCAGGATACAAAGAGTTAATTTTTGCAGCTTGTTCGCAATCCCCCACGGCCCAAACACAGTGGGAATTCCCACCTCCGCCACGGGGCGTCTGTGTTCAATTTTACAACTTGCTCATTTTAACCATTTGTTCCAAACCGGTTTTCAAACAAATCACTTTGTTTCATTCTTACTTCAAATAGATTAATCAATTTATATTTTCTCCCTGCCTGCACTGTTGTCCCCGGCCTTTGCCGTCTTCTATCACATCCCCCTTTCGCGGCCTCTGCCGTCTTCTTATCTGCTACTTTCGGGAGTAACTCCCTTATCATCCTGTCTCAGGAATTTTCCTGTCTCTCAGGAATTGATCTAACTGTTCTCGTCAGACCTAATGAATCTTCAAGGAGGCAAACTCCCTTCCCCCTCAGGGTCCTCTCCTAGGTACCTCCCTCGGGTCTAATTTCTACCGAACGTCTTATCTTCCCCTTCTGCCCTTTGACTCCCCGTCTTGTTGGCCGGGTGATTTTCGTCCACCCCGGCCCCTGTCTTCTCTTTCCCTTGGGTATTTTGGCCCCCTCCGGCTCTGCATTTTCCGTGGACATCTCCTGCCCATATGCAGCTCTGCATTTTCCCCAACTGACTATACCTTATCATTGTTGGCTTCTCCAACCCCTGGGTATTTCCTGCCCTCCAGGGTCCAGCATTTGCCCCAATTGTGCAGAATGCGGGGATTTGGCCCACAGCCTTTTCCCTCCCTTTTTCTTAACACTGTGTTTATCATCCCTGCCTTGCCCGTATAGACCCCTGAATCTTTCAGGGCGTTAACCACAAGGTCTTATATTCTTAATACCGTGTTCATCATACCTGCCTTGCCCGTACAAGGTCTTATATTCTTAATACCGTGTTCATCATACCTGCCTTGCCTGTACAAGGTCTTATATTCTTAATACCGTGTTCATCATACCTGCCTTGCCTGTACAAGGTCTTATATTCTTAATACCGTGTTCATCATTCTCAATCGCCCAGGAAGTACTTAATAGTCATTTTCCTACCTGGGTTCCATGCACTGGAATTGCTCAATTGACTTTTCGCGATTTCCAACCACTCTCACACTATCACTTGTTTCTCGTGTCTCTCTGTGTGGTCCTGGATACTACTGCTCAAACAGCTGGCGGCAAGCAAGGAGTCTGAGACTGCTGAAATCAGCAGGGTGCACCTTCCCTTCGTCCGTCTACTCCCGTCAGCTGGCTGGAGTAATTGATCCCGGAACCGAGCCCCCATCTGTGAGATACAAATTCAATCACAAACTCTTCAGAGACAAGGTCAAGAAACAAGTTTTCCTTTATTACATTTCTGCGCAGAAAAGGGTGTCCCTCCTCTATCATCCTCTAGAGACACACAAAAATGGAGGTTGTATCTGTCTTTTATACCTTTCTTCACTATGGTCACCACCTCATGTCTCCCCATCGAGCTTCGTCCAATCATAACATAAAGCCCACATTCCCACGAGAACGTCCAGAAACGTCTCGGAACATCTCCTGACGTCAAAGGCTTCTGCTGGAGTTTTTATCTGTTACTTCTTTATCTAGAAGTTCCCTCTGTCCTGTATATTGTTACTTTCTTCTACCAGCAGTCTGGCTTCTGCTGACACCTTATTTCTTTCTAAGTTATAATTTTCAGAGTTCTAGGATAAATCAACCATCCCTATTAACCCTTCTCTCACAGCATGAAAGAACGTACCACCTGATTCAGGGACAGCTTGTTCCCAGCTGACCTCTCGTGTGCTACCTTCCTATGGTCCTCATGCTTGAAATTAAAAATGCTATTTTTATTCTCTAGATGTGACACTACACTCTGCACGTTGCTCATTTGTATCGTGTTGCGCTACCAGATATACTGAGGAGTGATGTGATCTGCCTGTATAGTGCGCCTAACATTTTGTTTCGCAGCACACGTGATGGTAATCAATCAATAACCATTGATCTTAGACAATGCGATGATATACCGGGGATCCCGGATTATGTAGTGATTAATGGAGCGAAATTGATGGTTATCTCTTGTATGCGTGGGATTAACATCACATTCGCTGTGATCGGCAGCAATGTTTCCACTGGTAAAGTAGCTAAATTAATACGACCAGTGAAATTGGATAGTTATATGGACGGGAAAGGAATGGAGGGTTATGGTCTGAACGCAGGTGTATGGGACTAGGGGAGAATACGTGTTCAGCACGGACTAGAAGGGTCGAGATGGCCTGTTTCCGTGCTGTCATTGTTATATGGTTATATGGTTATTGCATGGGGCTAGAAAGTCAAATAGTTGGCGCTAGGTATCATTTGGAGGCATGTGGTCAGATACTTTAATTTCCAGCTATAATTGATAGATTGGAATCTGGGAGGTGAAGGCAGACAATGGATTGCGTCACTGAAGGTCCATTGTTCTACGTCACACACTGTGGATTATTCAGCAACGAGCGCCTTGGAACCTTCTATGTTTGTTTCCTGTGGCAACCAAGGTCATTGTTCTCATTGCCCAATCGACGTGCGTTTGGCCAACGCCACCGTTCTATCCCCGGGGGCCGTATAAATACCGGAGCGGCGCCGCATTGCGTCACAGTCTCGCGAACCACGCGAGCGGAGCAACATGGTCAGCGCGCGGGAGAATGTCCGCGGGACGCGCGTGTTCCCCCCGGGCGACGGATCCACGGGGGAGGGAAGCGATTGTCTACAGACACCGGATACGGGAAGGGGAGAGCGCACCCGGGGAATGGGAACGTAGTGGGTAACTGGGAACTGAGAGCGGGAATGAGACGGCGACGGGGGGAGGGAGGGCGCAGGGTAATATTGGGCAGGGAAACGAGGAATGCAATTTCGAGGAATTTGAGGGTTACATTCGGCGAATGCAGCGTGGAGAGTCTGCGAATTACAATGTTGGGTGGAACTGAGAAGGTGGTCATATTGGGCGGGGGACGGTGAGCGATCAGGGCCAAACTGGCTATGAATAAGTCCAAGTGGTGATCAATAGGAATTATGGAAATCACGCGGCCCGCAGCAGTAAACGAGAAATTACCAACGCTCACCCCTCGCCCTAACATCTCACCGCCTGTTTCCCCTCGCCAACAGCGCGAGTGTCTTTCAATCCACATCGGCCAGGCTGGCGTCCAGGTTGGCAACGCTTGCTGGGAGTTGTATTGCCTGGAGCACGGGATCCAACCGGATGGACAGATGCCCAGCGACTCGACCATCGGAGGCGGCGACGATTCGTTCAACACCTTCTTCAGCGAGACGGGTGCGGGCAAGCACGTACCAAGGGCCGTGTTCATCGACCTGGAGCCCACGGTGATCGGTAAGTTGGGAGGTGCAGAGAATGTTGGCCGTTCTCTTAAGTCCTTCCATTCCGGGGATGTGGCAGTGTGTGGCAATGGTTAATTCTCGCTATACCGCCCTACAGATGAGGTGCGGACCGGCACCTACCGCCAGCTCTTCCACCCCGAGCAGCTCATCACCGGCAAGGAGGACGCGGCCAATAACTACGCCCGGGGTCACTGCTCCATCGGCAAGGAGATCGTGGACCTGTTCCTGGATCGAATCCGAAAGCTGGTAGGTTGCTCAGCGACTGCAAATTACCGACTGCCGCTCCACGTGCTTACAACGCCAATGTATCCGGTTGCACCGGCCCATTAGCGAGTGCTGCGGCCACGATGTTCCCAAATACTCATTGTCACCGCTCTATTTATCACTGAGATACTAACCGAACCATCTCGCTCTGCGCCGGCTGTAGAGAGCACCATGACCCTCTCGTGTCGCTCCTTCCCTTTAAACGTTGGCACAGAATTGAGCTTTTGTCCCATCTCCACCCTCAGGCCGATCTCTGCACCGGACTGCAGGGGTTCCTCATCTTCCACAGTTTCGGGGGCGGCACCGGCTCGGGCTTCACCTCCCTCCTCATGGAGAGACTCTCCATCGACTACGGCAAGAAATCCAAGCTGGAGTTTTCCGTCTACCCGGCGCCGCAGATCTCCACCGCAGTGGTCGAGCCCTACAACGCGGTGCTGGTCACCCACTGCACCCTGGAGCACTCCGACTGCGCCTTCATGATGGACAACGAGGCCATTTACGACGTGTGTCGGCGGAACCTGGACATCGAGCGCCCCACCTACACCAACCTCAATCGCCTGATGGCACAGTTAGTGTCGTCTATCACCGCCTCGCTGCGCTTCGACGGCGCTCTCAACGTGGACCTGACTGAGTTCCAAACCAACCTGGTTCCCTACCCGCGCATCCACTTCCCGCTCATCACCTACGCTCCCATTATTTCTGCAGAGAAGGCTTACCACGAGGAACTGTCCGTCTCCCAATTGACCAACGCCTGCTTCGAGCCGGCCAACCAGTTGGTGAAGTGCGACCCTCGCCAGGGGAAGTACATGGCGTGCTGTATGCTGTACCGCGGGGACGTGGTACCCAAGGACGTCAACGCCTCCATCGCCACCATCAAGACAAAGCGCTCCATCCAGTTCGTGGACTGGTGCCCGACCGGGTTCAAGGTGAGTGTGACCAACGCTCGCGTTTCCATGCACACACATGCAGTCTAATTCATCTGCTGGAATAACAACATACATGCAACGACTCAGAATACATCCTTGGCACCATTTGTACTCTGCAAATAAATCATATCAGCACCCGATGGACACACACACACACACACACACCCCTTCTTCAAGGGTGTGAATATTTTGCAAAGGGTGCAGGAGGGTGTCACCCGGACAGTCCTTGGCCTTGCGGCCTTGTGTTTATGGGAGAGGTTAGATAGGCTGGGGCTTTTTTTATTTGGGGCGTAGAAATCTGAGGGGCAGGACATATCCTGGTGTGCAAGATCACGAGGGACATGATCTCTCATCTTAACATCTCACAACTGGATGTCCTCTACGTGAGACGAGAGATGAGATATTTAAGAAGGACCTCCCGACCAATTAATCTATTTAGAGGGTAGTCCGCATCTGGAACCAGTTGTCAGGTAAAGTTAGAAACCCTTACGTTTGCCACATTTAAAACATAGATAGAAATTCCCAAAACATAGGATGCACAGGAAGGGTTTAGAAGGATAAAGGGCAGTCGCATGCAAATGAGCGAGCTCAATATGCCAACTGTGGGGCATGGACAAGGTGGTTGGAATAGCACGCTTCCCAGCTGCACAGCATCATACCTTCATGGCTCGAACATACATGTATCGGAGCTTGCAATCCGGAGAATAATTACACCCAGAGATGTATTTAACGGAATCGCTAAGCTATCAACCAATGATAATTTGTGCAATTTAAGGGCGCAGTATTAAACCGATAATGCAAGCATATTTGTGCAAGTAGAATTAATTTAACGATTTTTTTTCCGGCCGCAGGTGGGCATCAACTACCAGCCCCCGACGGTGGTGCCGGGGGGCGACCTGGCCAAGGTGCAACGTGCCCTCTGCATGCTGAGCAACACCACCGCCATCTCCATGGCCTGGACCCGCCTCAACCTCAAGTTCGACAAAATGTACGCCAAGCGGGCCTTTGTCCACTGGTACGTGGGAGAGGGGCTGGAGGAAGGAGAGTTCCAGGACGCGCGGGAGGACATGGCGTCGCTGGAGAAGGACTACCACGAGGTGGCCGTGGATTCCGCCGACCTCGAGAGAAGGGGGGAAGAGGAAGAATAAAATGTATTAATTTAGTAGTTAGAAGTTTAATTTGATGCAGATTTAATAGATTATATTGATAGGTATTATACTTATGATGATAAAATTATTTTAAGGACCGATTGTTTTGTCGATTTATTTGAGGTCTGAGTATGGAAAATAACAACATTGTTAGGCAGAACGTGGGGAGAGTAATTTGGGAGCAGCTGTTCGTATGTAAGTCCTCATCCTACCTGTAGGAGTCATTTAAAGACGAGGTGATGGGAATTCAGTTCTGGCGTGCTCCACAGAACATGAAGGATGCGGATGGCGGTTTTCCTGAAACTTGGATGGTAAATTCAGTCAATAAGAAAAGAGGAAACGACCTCAGCGGCGCAGCGGTACAGCTGGTGCTTTACAGCGCCAGAGACACGGGTTCGATTCTGACTACTGGTGCGTATCTGCACGGAGTTTGTATGTTCTCCCCGTCACCGCGTCGGGTTTCCCAGCGTGCGCCAGCTTCCTCACACACTTCAAAGTCTTACAGGTTCGCAGATTAATTTGGCGTCTGGAAATTGTCCCTAGTGTGTCGGATAATTTTGAGGTAGTGGGATTGCTGGTCGCCGCACGCTCGGCCAGCCGACGGGACTCTTTTCGCGCTGTATCTCTGAAAAACCAAAAAAACTTGAAGGAAACTAATGAGTCTGAAGTAGGGCCTCGAATCGAAACGTCACCTATTCCTTTTCTCCAGAAATGCTTCCTGACCGCGGCTATTCCAGCATTTTGAGTCTATCTTCGGCGGTAAACCAGCATCTGTAGTTCATTCCCACACGAAATGAAATACAAGTAAGTTTTAGGACGTTGAGATGGGACAGGGTCCCGATGGAATATACAAAACGGAGCAAAGCGCTTAGGTAGAGCATCGGGAAGGTCAAATGTCTTTGGCCACTGGGAATACAAAAAATCTCATGGGGTTTCAACTATATATGGATTTTACGAGGGGAGGCGGGAAGAGGGGAGGACCATTAATAAGTGATGGAATTTAATATTGAGAAGTGTGAGGTGTTGCATTTTGGGACGTCGAACAAGAGAAAGAGCTACACAGTAAATGGCAATGCTCTGAGGAATATTGTGGGGCAGAGGGTTCTAGGCGTGCAGGTGCACGGTTCCTTAAAGGTGGAGTTTTAGTTAGATAAGGTAGTCATACAGGCTAATGGCACATTGACCTTTATCAGTCAGAGTGATGTATATGGAAGTTGGGAGGTCATGTTGCAGTTGCATAAGTCGTTGGTAGGACCGCATTTAGAATATTGTGCCCTATTTTTGGGCACCATGTTATAGGAAAGATATGTTCAAGCTTGAAAGGGTTCAGAAACGATTTACGAGGATGTTGCCAGGACTAGAAGGTGTGAGCTATTAGAGAGGTTGAGTGGGTTGGGCCTCTATTCCTTGGGGCGCAGGAAGATGAGAGGTGATCTTACAGAGGTGTACAAACTAATCAGAGATATAGATCGGGTAGATGCACAATCTCTTGTCCAGAGCAGGCTAAATCGAGAACCAGACCACACGGGTTCAAGGTGAACGGGAAAAGATTTAATAGGAATCCGAGGGGCAACGCTTGCTGGGAGCTGTACTGCCTGAATCACGGGATCCAGCCGAATGGACAGATGCCCAGCGACAAGACCATCGGGGGGGGGGGGGGGGGGGGGGGGGCGGGGAGCGACGACTCCTTCAACACCTTCTTCAGCGAGGCTGGGGCGGGCAAGCACGTCCCCCGGGCCGTGTTCATTGATCTGGAGCCCACGGTGATCGGTACGGTGAAACGGGAGAGTCCTGAGATGTTGAGCCTTGTCTGAAACCTTCCCCGCGGCGTTTTCCGAGGGGCGTGTGATTCTTAATGAACCGGTTTCTTAATGAACTGGTTCATTCTCCGTTTTCTGTTTGCTCCCCTGTAGATGAAGTGCGGACCGGCACATATCGGCAGCTCATCACCGGCAAGGAGGACGCGGCCAACAACTACGCCCGGGGCCACTGCTCCATCGGCAAGGAGATCGTCGACCTGGTCCTGGATCGCATCCGGAAGCTGGTCGGTCGGTTGTGGAACCGAATCCAACCATGAACCAGCGCCCGGTGTTCACCGATCTGGTGATCCTGGTTCGCCCGTGGCCCGCAGTTCATGAATGGTTCAGCGTTCATGATGCAGCTCAGCGATCGTCACCCGACTGGATCCCCGTTCACGTCTCCTCCCCTCGCCCAAAGGGTCATATAGCGATAGAGTTGTGCAGCGTGGAAACAAGCCATCGACCCACACCGATGCATCTACTCTGGTCCCACCTGTCCGCGTTTGGTCCATATCCCTCCAAACCTATCATATACATGTACACGCCAGTTTAAATGTTTCTTAAACGTTGCCATAGTACCTGCATCAACTACAGGTATAGAGAAGGTTCACCAGACTGATTCCTGGGATGTCAGGACTTTCATATGAAGAAAGAATGGATAGACTCGGCTTGTACTCGCTAGAATTTAGAAGATTGAGGGGGGATCTTATAGAAACTTATAAAACTCAAATCCTTTTGCTATGAATCTACCTGCTTTCTCCCCATAAACCTGACACATGACTCACAGCAAAAAGATTTGAGTATAGGAACAGGGAGGTTCTACTGCAGTTGTACAGGGTCTTGGTGAGACCACACCTGTAGTATTGCGTATAGTTTTAGTCTCTAATCTGAGGAAGGACATTCTTGCCATAGAGGGAGTACAGAGAAGGTTCACCAGACAGATTCCTGGGATGTCAGGAATTTCATATGAAGAAAGATTGGATAGACTCGGCTTGTACTCGCTGGAATTTAGAAGATTGAGGTGGGATCTCATAGAAACGTACAAGATTCTTAAGAGGTTGGACTGCCTACATGCATGAAAATTGTTCCCGATGTTGTGGAAGTCCAGAACAAGGGGTCACAGTTTAACGATAAAGGGGAAGTCTTTTAGGACCGAGATGAGAAAATAATTTTTCACATAGAATTCTCTGCCACAGAAGGTAGTTGAGGCCAGTTCATTGGCTATATTTAAGAGGGAGTTAGATGTGGCCCTTGTAACTAAAGGGATCAGGGGGTATGGAGAGAAGGCAGGTACAGGATACTGAGTTGGATGATCAGCCATGATCATATTGAATGGCGGTGCAGGCTCGAAGGGCCAAATGGTCTACTCCTGCACCTATTTTCTATGTTTCTATGTAAACCTCGATCAGATTCTTGACACACGACCAACCAGCTACATAGCCTAATCCGCCTATGTCCATCTACATGCATTCATAACCCGTCCCTCGGATACTCCCTCGCATCTTTCCGACCACAAATGTCAAACTAAAACCACTAATGTTAGGCTCCATCCACCTCTCCAGAGGGTCAGTTTACCCCCTGTAACACGCACACTCACCCCCACACCTTTCCCCCTTCTCAATGCTCTCCGCTTTATCTGCCCACAGGCCGACCAATACACCGGACTGCAGGGGTTCCTCGTCTTCCACAGTTTTGGGGGCGACACCGGCTCGGGTTTCACCTCCCTCCTCATGGAGAGACTGTCCGTCGACTACGGCAAGAAATCCAAGCTGGAGTTTTCCGTCTACCCGGCGCCGTAGATCTCCACCGCCGTGGTCGAGCCCTACAACGCGGTGCTGGTCACCCACTGCACCCTGGAGCACTCCGACCGCTCCTTCATGCTGGACAACGAGGCTATTTACGACATCTGCCGGCCGAACCTGGATATCGAGCGCCCCACCTACACCAACCTCAACCGCCTGCTGGGGCAGGTAGTGTCGTCCATCACCGCCTCTCTGCGCTTCGACGGCGCCCTCAACGTGAACCTGCTCGAGCTCCAGACCAACCTGGTCCCCTACCCGCGCATTCACTTCCCGCTGGTGACCTACGCGCCCCTGATCTCGGCCGAGAAGGCTTACCACGAACAACTGTCCGTGTCGGAGATCACCAACGCCTGTTTCGAGCCGGCCAACCAGTTGCTCAAGTGCGACCCCCGCCAGGGCAAATACATGTGGTACCGCGGGGACGTGGTGCCCAAGGACGTCAACGCCTCCATCGCCACCATCAAGACTAAGCGCTCCATCCAGTTCGTGGACTGGTGTCCGACCGGGTTCAATGTAGGAGGAGGTTGTGCAGGAATCCACGCGGCAGAAGCTTGACCCAAACACTGGTCTCGCACTGGGCTGTGAAATCTACCACAGCCAGACCAGGCGCTCCACGATTGCAGAAACCAGGAGACGTTATTTCCAAAGCGAGGGCCTGGGTTCTAAACATCCAGGGAACCATTGAAGGTTTCTAGGAGACTCCTGTCCAATGGGTCACGCCGGCATCTTGATAACTAGCAGGGGTTTCCCTCGTTTAAAGGCGCAAATCTTCATTTTTTAGATCACGATCAGTAACATTCGGCCATTGGGTCCATGCTGACACTCCCACACTGATCTGTTTTGTAGTTAATGCCTATTATGTTCTGTGTGCTGAAGCAAAGCAATAATTTCATTGTCCTATCAGGGACACATGACAATAAACTCACTTGAACGTGTACTTGAACCAGTAATTCCATTCTCTCTTGTCACTTATGTCTTGCTAGAATTTAGAAGATTGAGGGGGGATCTTTTAGAAACATACAACATTCTTAAGGGGTTGGACAGGCTAGATGCAGGAAGATTGTTCCCGATGTTGGGGAAGTCCAGAACAAGGGGTCACAGTATAAGGATAAAGGGGAAATCTTTCAGGACTGCGATGAGAAAAACATTTTTCACACAGAGAGTGCTGAACCTGTGGAATTCTCTGCGACAGAATGTAGTTGAGGCCAGTTAATTGGCTATATTTAAGAGAGAGTTAGATGTGGCCATTGTGGCTAAAGGGATCAGGGGGTATGGAGGGAAGGCAGGTACAGGATACTGAGTTGGATGATCAGCCATGATCTTATTGAATGACGGTGCAGGCTCGAAGGGCCGAATGCCCTACTCCTGCACCTATTGTCTATGTTTCTATGTAACGCTCGTTCAGTCCCATATATTTGCATTATTCCTCCATGCGACTTGCCAGCACCAGCCACTTTGCGGTGGGGGGAGTGGGAAGGGGGAAGGCGGCGGATCGTCGGAGGTTGGGATCGATCCCGGGTCTACAGCGCTCTGGAACAGCTGCCTTCGTGGAACTCCAACCCTAGCGGGAACCATTTGCAATTTCCAGAACTCCATTGGGTGGCTCCGGCTTCTTCCAACCGAAGAACAAAACTGGCGGCCCTCTGCTAAAAGAGTACCGATTTCTCTTTCATCACTCACTTATGCACACTGCCTATTAATCCATCGCCGACATGTTGTCGTGACAAAGTAATGGAGGTCGGCTTTAATTCCCTGCGCCACTGCGCCACCTACCGGCGGCAGATGCATCTCATCTTGTATTCAGATTCAGATTCAGATTCAGATTCAATCTTTATTGTCATTGTGCAATGTGCAGTACAGAGACAACGAAATGCAGTTAGCATCTCACCCAGAAGAGCAAACATAGAATAATGAACAGTAAAATATATATATATGTACAAACTGTAGCAGTAGTGCAATTTTACTGTCCGGGGGGGGGGGGGGGGGGGGGGGGGGGGGGGGGGGGGGGGTGACTGGCAATCACCAAGGTGCAGAGTTATATTGTGTAACAGCCGCAGGGAAGAAACTGTTCCTGAACCTGCTGGTCCGGCAACGGAGAGACCTGTAGCGCCTCCCGGATGGGAGGAGGGTAAACAGACTGTGGCTGGGATGAGAGCAGTCCTTGACGATGCTGCGCGCCTTTCACAGACAACGCTTACTTTGGACAGACTCAATGGAGGGGAGTGAGGAACCTGTTTTCACCACCCTCTGCAGTGCTTTCCGGTCGGAGACAGAGCAGTTGCCATACCATACTGCGATACAGTTGGTAAGGATGCTCTCGATGGCGCAGCGGTAGACGTTCACCAGAATCTGAGTAGACAGATGGACCTTCTTTAGTCTCCTCTGGAAGAAGAAACGCTGGTGAGCCTTCTTGACCAGTGTTGAGGTATTGTGGCTCCAAGAGAGGTTATCAGAGATGTTGACGCCCAGAAACCTGAAGCTGGAAACACGTTCTCTGTGACCCCTTTCCAGAACAAGGGGTCACAGTTTAAGGATAAGGGGGAAATTTTTTAGGACCGAGATGGGAAAAACGTTTTTCTCGCAGAGAGTGGTGAATCCCTGGAATTCTCTGCCACAGAGGTAGTTGAGGCCAGTTCATTGGCTATATTTTAGAGGGAGTTAGATGTGGCCCTTGTGGCTAAAGGGACCAGGGGGTATGGAGAGAAGGCAGGTACAGGATACTGAGTTGGATGATCAGCCATGATCATGTTGAATGGCGGTGCAGGCTCGAAGGGACGAATGGCCTACTCATGCACCTATTTTCTATGTTTCTATGTTTCCACCTCCGTCCCGTTAATATGGATCCTTCCAATGTGTCTGCAACCGTACTAAACGCTATTTCTCTTTCTCCCGCAGGTGGGCATCAACTACCAGCCCACGACGGTGGTGCCGGGGGGCGACCTGGCCAAGGTCTGTATGCTGAGCAATACCACCGCCGTCTCCATGGCCTGGACCCGCGTGAACCTCAAGTTCGACAAGATGTACGCCAAGCGGGCCTTTGTCCACTGGTACGTGGGAGAGGGTCTGGAGGAAGGGGAGTTCCAGGACGCGCGGGAGGCCATGGCGTAGCTGGAGAAGGACTACGAAGAAGTGGGCATCGATTCGGCGGGTCTGGACAGGAAGGCCGAAGTGGAAGAGTGAATATCCAGAAAGACTCGTTTATTTTTATTACTAATGTTGTAAATATAATTTATGAAATGTAATAAACGTAATAAATCTATTTTAAATTCAATTCGTCTTCCCTCCTACTTAACGCTATAATTTCGCTTGAGACTTTGGACTTTTACTTCAGCTTGCGAGCAGGCCATTCGCCCCACTGAATTAGCGCTGACCAGTACATTGTTCCCCGTACACTGGCACTTTCCTACACACTAGGGACACTTTATATATTATAGGAATTCAATTAACCTGCAACAATGTTTGTTTCTGGAGTGTGGGAAAGGAAATCGGAGCATCCGGAGAAAACTGGTGGTGTGTGAGGCAGCAAATCTAACGCAGTGCCACTTTGCCACCGGGAGACAGAGCCATAGAGATGTTGTACCATAGTGCATGGAAATTGTCAACTAGTCAATGCCGACAATTTTTCCCACCTAACCCACTCTCATTTTCCCACATGTTGGCTGAGTCCAGAAGAATATCCGGATCACGTGTAAGAATAAGAGGAGACCATTTAGGACTGAGATGAGGAGAAACATTTCCAGCCAGAGAGTTGTGAATCTGTGGAATTCTCTGCCACAGAAGGCCAATTCACTGGATATATTCAAGAGAGAGTTGGGTATGGGTCTTAAAGCTAACGGAATCAAGGGATATGTGGGGAAAGCAGGATCGGGTGCTGATTTAGGATGATCAGCCGTGATAATATTGAATGGCGGTGCTGGCCTCATTTCTATGTTTGTACGTGAGTTTTCTAATCACACTCCAAAGACATGCAGGTTTGCAGGTTAATTAGCTTGGTGTAAATTGATCCCAGTGATAGGCGAAAAGGCGTAAGAGTTTGCAGGAAATCGGCTTGGTTTAAATGTAAAACTCGGGAGAGGAACTTGGAACAAGTACGTGAGTGCAGAGGTCGCACTGATTGCAGTAGTGCTGCTGACTGCGGAAGCCCCACAGTGGAGAGGCCGCGCTCAGCCGTCCGAAGAATTGTGAGGTTTGCCACGCACTGCAAGGGAGCAGTGGACCAGACAGGAAGAGCGGACGGAATTACCACTAGACAGCCAAACCAGTAGGTAATTTACGGCTGGGGTGAGTACTTTCCCATTTATAGGAGGTAGGATTATATAAATAAGGGGTGTATCAATACAGTAATCCGGGTAGGGGATTCTTAAATAGGACCAGTTAATTACTTATATAAGATGGGCGGCCAGGAGATGTGCCAATACTGTCAGATGTGGGAATTTGTCGACACCATTGATGTAGATGATCCCTACAGCTGCAGTAAGTGTTTGAGGCTAGCGGAACTCGAGCTCCGCATTGATGAGCTGGAGACCCAACTTCATACGCTGCGGAACATCAGGGAGGGGGAGTATTACCTGGATGTTTTGTGCCAGGGGATGGTCACACCGACCAGTTTAACTAATTCAGTAGTTAGTGAGCAAGGAAAGGAAGGTGTGGCCATAAGCGAGGCAGGTAGGGGGAACCAGGAGGAGATGCGGCAGGAGCCACAGCCCTTGTCCCTGACGAGCATGACCGAGGCTCTTACTCAATGTGAGGACGGGATCAGGGGCTGTGGGAGGGATGAGCAACCTGGCTGCAGCACCGTGGATCAGGGGGCCATTCAAGAGGGGGGAGTTAGAAGAAATGCCGTTGTGATAGGGGATAGTATTATTCGGGGGGTAGATAAGGTTCTCTGCGGCCAGCAGAACATGTCCCGAAGGCTGTGTTGCCTACCCGGTGCTAGGGTTAAGGATATCTCTGCGGTGCTGGAGAGAAATTTGCAGAGGGAGGGGGAGGATCCAGTGGTCGTGGTCCATGTGGGGACCAATGACATAGGAAGGACGAGGAAGGAGGATCTGCTGAAGAGTTTGAGCAGTTAGGGAATAAATTAAAAAGCAGAACCTCGAGGGTACTGATCTCCGGATTGCTACCTGAGCCACGGGCCAAATCGGCGAGGGTACGTAAAATTAAAAAGCTGAATGCGTGGCTCAAAGACTGGTGTGGGAAAAATGGGTTTGGTTTCTTGGGCCACTGGCACCAGTACTGGGACAGGGGGGATCTGTTCTGTAAGGACGGACTTCACCTGAACGGTGCTGGGACTGGGGTCCTGGCAAATCATATAACTAGGGCAGTAGAGAGGTCTTTAAACTAAGTAGCGGGGGGGAGGTATCAAGGGGGGTAATAACGGCAGGGGTAGAGGAAATAGAGCAGGGTATCAGCGGGGAAGCGGAAAATCAAAATGTGACAGGAGGATCCAGAATGTGTGAAGATAAAGCTCTAGATGTAAAAGGGGCAAAAACGGAAAGGAAGGGTAGTAAAAATCATCTGAAAGTGCTTTATCTAAATGCACGGAGTATTCGAAATAAGATAAATGAATTAACGGTGCAATTAAGTATATATAGTTATGATATCGTGGCCATTACGGAGACATGGCTGCAAGGGGATCAGGACTGGGAGTTAAATATAGAGGGGTACTCGACAATTAGAAAAGATAGACAGGAAAGAAAGGGAGGAGGGGTGGCCCTTTTAATAAGGGAGGGAATAACGGCAATAGAGAGGAAGGATATTGCGTTGAAGGATCAGGATAGTGAAACAGCTTGGGTACAGATAGAGAATAACAAGGGGAAAAAAACACTAGTGGGTGTAATTTATAGACCTCCAAATAGCTGTGACGCTGTTAGTCAGAACATAAATCTGCAAATAGTTGACGCATGTAAAAAGGGAACTGCTGTAATCATGGGGGACTTCAACTTTCATATTAATTGGGCAAACCAAACTGGGCAGGGTAGACTAGAGGAAGAGTTTATAGAATGTATTAGAGACGGGTTCCTAGAACAGTATGTCGCAGAACCGACAAGGGGGGAGGCAATCTTGGATCTGGTCCTGTGTAATGAAGCAGGATTAATTAAAAATGTCATAGTTAGGGACTCGTTGGGAACAAGTGACCACAATATGGTCGAATTCCATATTCAAATAGAAGGGGAGCAGGTTGAAACTCAGGCTAGGGTGCTTAGTCTAAATAAGGGGGATTATGAAGGTATGAGGACTGAGCTGATCAAAGTTGACTGGGATAGCAGACTCAAGAATAAGACGGTACATGAGCAGTGGTGTACGTTTAAGGATCTACTGTATAACCTTCAAGAAAAAATTATTCCTATGAAGAAAAAAAGGGGTAAGGGTAAGAACAGTCAGCCATGGCTCAGTAAAACTATAAAGGATAGTATTCGGCTGAAGGCAAGGGCATATAAGGTAGCCAGAGATAGTGGGAGGGCAGAGGATTGGGAAGCATTTAAAGGTCAGCAAAAAATAACTAAGAGATTAATTAAGACGGGGAAAATAGACTATGAAAGGAATTTAGCGAACAACATAAAAACTAATAGTAAGAGTTTTTATAGCTATATAAAAAGAAAAAGGGTGGCTAAGGTGAACGTTGGTCCATTGGAGGGTGAGACTGGAGAGTTGTTGGTGGGGAACATGGAAATGGCAAAGGCATTAAACGAGTATTTTGTATCAGTCTTCACCATAGAAGACACAAAAAATATTCCAACGCTGGATAAACAGGGGGCGGTAGGAATGGAGGAGCTAAATACTATTAAGATCACCAAGGAGGTGGTATTAGGGAAATTAATGAGACTGAAGGAGGATAAATCCCCTGGGCCTGATGGATTACATCCAAGGATCTTGAGGGAGATAGCGGTGGGGATTGTGGATGCATTGGTGATAATTTTCCAAAACTCCCTGGAGGCAGGAACGGTCCCAGTGGATTGGAAAATGGCCAATGTAACACCTATATTTAAAAAAGGAAGTAAACAGAAGGCGGGTAACTATAGACCGGTTAGTCTAACATCGGTGGTGGGTAAAATGTTAGAGACAATTATTAAAGAAACACTAACGGGGCACTTGGATAAACATGACTTCATCGGACAGAACCAGCATGGTTTTGTGAAGGGGAAGTCCTGTTTAACGAATCTGCTCGAATTCTTTGAGGAAGTAACAACCCGGGTGGATAAAGGGGAACCGGTGGATGTGGTATACTTGGACTTCCAAAAGGCTTTTGACAAGGTGCCACATAAGAGACTTTTGCTAAAAATAAAAAATTATGGGATTGGGGGTAATATATTAGCATGGGTAGAGGATTGGCTAACAAATAGGAAGCAGAGAGTGGGGATAAATGGTTCATACTCGGGATGGCAACCGGTAACTAGCGGGGTTCCGCAAGGGTCGGTGCTGGGACCCCAGTTGTTCACAATTTATATAAATGATTTGGAGGAGGGAACCAAGTGTAATATATCAAAATTTGCGGACGATACAAAAATGGGAGGAAAAGTAGGGGATGAGGAGGATAGGAAGAGTCTGCAAAAGGATATAGATAAGCTAGGTGAGTGGGCAACAACTTGGCAGATGAAATTTAATACTAATAAATGTGAAGTCATTCACTTTGGGAAAAAAAATGATAGGGCAAATTATTTTCTAAATGAGGAGGAGCTGCGTTGTAATGCAACGCAAAGGGATCTAGGGGTATTAGTACATGAATCACTAAAAGTTAGTATGCAGGTGCAGCAAGCAATCAGGAAGGACAATGGAGTTTTGGCCTTTATTGCTAGGGGGATTGAGTATAAAAACACGGAGGTCTTGCTGCAGCTGTACACAGTATTAGTGAGACCACATTTGGAATACTGTGTACAGTTCTGGGGTCCATACTTAAGAAAGGATGTACTAGCCCTGGAGGCAGTGCAGCGAAGGTTTACAAGATTAATTCCTGCAATGAGGGGATTGACATATGAGGAAAGGTTAAGTAGGCTGGAACTCTACTCTTTGGAGTTTAGAAGAATGAGAGGCGATCTCATTGAAACATATAAGATCGTGAGGGGCCTTGATCGGGTGGATGCACGGAGGATGTTCCCAATGATCGGGGAAACTAGAACTAGGGGACATAGTCGCAGAATAAGGGGGGGGCTCTTTTAAAACTGAGATGAGGAAGAACTTCTTCACCCAGAGGGTGGTTAATTTATGGAATTCACTGCCCCAGGGAGCAGTGGAAGCAGAAACGTTAAATATATTTAAGTCTAAAATAGATGTTTTTTTAGCTGCCAAGGGGATAAGGGGCTACGGGGAGAGGGCAGGGATATGGACCTAGGTATGGTTAGTATAGTAAGACCTGAGTGATCTCCTGGACAAGTGTCGATCGCCTGGATTGGTGTCGGAGAGGAATTTCCCGGATTTTTTTCCCGAATTGGACCTGGGTTTTTATCCGTTTTTTTGCCTCCCCAGGAGATCACGCGGTTCTTGGGGTGGAGAGGGGTGATAGCGGTATAAAGGGGAGGGTAGTGTCTTGTGTTCTGTGTCTTGTGTCTACTGTTTGTGGGTAAGTGTGTCTGTTTAGTGTTCAGCCATGAGCGAATGGCGGTGCGGGCTCGACGGACCTGGTGGTCTACTCTCGCACCTACTTTCTATGTTTCTAAGTAAACGGCAAACATTTTTATGCCCCTGTCCCACTTAGGAAACCTGCACGGAAACCTCTGGAGACTTTGCGCCCCACCCAAGGTTTCCGTGCGGTTCCCGGAGGTTTTTGTCAGTCTTCCTACCTGCTTCCACTACCTGCAACCTCCGGCAACCACCTCTGGGAACTGCACGGAAACATTGGGTGAGGCGCAAAGTCTCCAGAGGTTTCCGTTCAGGTTTCCTAAGTGGGACAGGGGCATTAGGTGATAGGTGGGAGGAAGGATGAGAGGGTTGGTGGATTGGGGCCTAGGCGTAGAGAGTAGGAAGAGAGAGAGAGAGAGGAGATAGAGGAGAGAGGAGAAGAGAGAGAGAAGAGAGAGAGAGAAGACGAGAGAGCGATAGAGAGAGAGAGATCGATAGAGAGAGAAGAGAGAGCGCGACGAGCGATACAGATAGATGACGAGAGAGAGAGGATAGGCGAGAAGATGCGCGAGATCGAAGTCTCTAGATCTTCTTGCTCTCTGCGCGCTCTTCTCTCTTCTCTCCTCTCTCGCCCTCTCTCGCTCCTACCTCTGCTCTCTCTCCTAGAGAGAGAGAGAGAGAGAGAGAGAGAGAGAGAGAGAGAGAGAGAGAGAGACAGACAGACAGACTGTGTCTTTCTCAGCTCCAGTGCGGTTGCCTGGCTTAATGTGAAGAAGGTGCCTTTACGTTCGGCAAGACAGGGTAAGGTGTTCTCGGCTGTGGATGAACTTGGAGACTTTCCTGCTTCAGCTGGAGGATTTTGCTTTCTGAAGACTGTCTTCGACTGTGACTGTCCCTGGGAATTTAATTGGAGCTGAGCTGTTGGGGTGCCGGTAGCTGGGTTGTGCCTCTGTCCGGATGGCGATGGCGGGGGCTCGGCCGAAGGAGAGGAGCTACGCAGCGGTGACATCAGCGGCGGAATTGAGGCCTTCTGAATATGAGCCTCATGTTGACTTGGACGGTTTTGGTATCTCGGTTCAAACTGGGCCCCAGATGTCCAGGGGAGTAATTACGAAGGCTATGAATGCCCTTCTTGGGAGGGGGGCTAGTGTCTCTTCCGAGCTCGAGAGGGGAAAGGTTGAGATGATATTGATGACCCGGGAGGATGTGGCTACAGCGTTGGAGAGGGGGATTTCAGTGGGGGGGGGGGGGGGGTCCATGTACAGGTGGACCCATGGGTGTCCAGGGTGAGACCGGTTGTCCTGCGGAGTTCTGGATGCGACACTCATTCCGTACTTGTCTCAGATTGGGGAGGTGTGGTCTAAGTGCTTAATAGGCCTTTCTCACGGGGCGACTTGACGCAAGAGGTAACCAGAGTTCAACATCGTGGGAACCTCGTACGATAACCGTACGGTATTCGTGGACCGCCGTGGACCACCGTGGCGCTAACGGCAGGTACTCGTGTAACTTGTTGACTCGGGAGAAAATTCAAGCAAGTTTGAATTTCTCCAAGAGTGACTTGTACGCTTGTGGTTGAAGATTGCAACATTATATGCACGTAGTGGCCAGTGCGATATCCGTATTAACTCTTGCGTGTACCGTGGGAACTCCTGCGAACGATTAACCCGGAAGCTAGACAGAGGGGACAGAAGGTGAGTAATCTGGAATGAACATGCTGTTAGGCTGGGATCATTCTCTGCGAGATGATCTTAGTGCGGGAGACAAGTGTAGGAGAGGTGTACTGACTGTGTGGGCAGAACTTTGAATGTGATTGCCCACCATTCTCAAAAGCTGCTGTGTCTCCCTGTCCCTCCAACTCCAGAGGAATCCGCGCCCCCTCATCCGCAACCCGGGTTTTTCTGGAGTTGGAGCGGGGCTGGGCTAGAGTTGCTGCTGGCTGTGAGTCTCTGGGAGCTCCGTGCTTGCAGTCGGTGTCCCGTTGGTCCTAACGGATCCGGCCACCCCCCTGGACTGGAGCTGAGACTGTGAACTGTACCGCCCTTGCCCCCTCCCTCTGCAACTGCAAACAACCCCACAGTTCCCAGTCTCAGCTCCTGTACGTGGCCGGAGACGTCACAGCCCGAGCTGCGCCCCCTCATCCGCAACCTCAAGAACAAGACGTACCTTGCACACCATAAGCTTATGTCCCTACGGGGAGCGTGTTCCTCTGGAGTTGGAACGGGGCTGCGCTGCTGCTGGCTGTGGGTCTCTGGGATCTCAGTGCTTGCAGTGGGCCTGGGGGTCGGTGTCCCGTTGGTCCTGACGTATCCGGTGACTGGCACTGTCCTGCTAGCATCGCCAACGTGAAGACAGTGCAAAGCCCCCGCGCCGGTGCAATGGGCGGGGAGCTGAAGAGGGGAGGGAAGGGGTCACACACATGGCCGGGAAGCAGAGGGGTGTAGGTGGGGTGAAACTGAAGGGAGCGACAATCTGCTGCTGCCTGCCCACTGAGTTAAAAAGTTCCCACGCAAGACTCACGATACACTGTATATCGTGACCGTGGGAACTTTTTAACTCAGCGGGCAGGCAGCAGCAGATTGTCAATTATTTACACCCCCGCGCAATTACCTTCTCTTTTATGAATGGGGATTCACAATGTTCATTCAAGATTTAACGGGAAAGCTCGGGAGACGGACAAGTCACTCGCACAAATAACAGAAATGCCGAGTACCCGTGGGAACGCTTTATCTACCCCCCGTTACATCGTGTGATATCGTGCTAGACCACGACCACTTCACTCTGGTTACATCTTGCGTCAAGTCGCCCCGTGAGAAAGCGATTTTAGGCTCATGCACCCCGCGGGGGACCCGGAGGAAAAGGGGTTCTTCAGTTTCAAGAGGAGGGTGTTCGTGAAGGTGGGGTGGGGGAAGGCGCTGAGGGTAGCTTCGAGGTGGAGTGTAGGGGTCTCCCTAGAACCGTTCGTTGGAGTTGGGGAAAGGCACGGTGTCATGCGTGCGGTGGTTATGGACATCTCCGTAGGGAATGTCCTAATCACGGGGTCGCTGCCAGAACTTCTCGCACAGCGGCCCAGGAATGCACTGCTGGCCCATCAGGGGTGGCTCGTCATGGCAGGGTGGTATTGCTGACCTGGCTGGGGCTGCCGGCTCTGCCTCGGTGATCCGGGGCGGCGGAGATAGCCCTTCTGGGTCTGCAAGTTCCGCGTTGGGGACGCGGGGCAGCAAGGGCCCCCGCCCCCTATGTCCTGAACCTGTGGTGGTGGCTGAAGGTGAGGCACAGGGGGAGGGTGGTGAGAAATGGGAGCAGCAGAAGAAGAAGAAGAACAAGCAGTAAAAGAACACCCAAGCGAGTCAGAAACAGGCAGGTGTGCAACTGCTGAGTGCGGTGATCACCCAAGGGGTGCCTAGCAGCTCCAGTGAGGTCCAGAGTGCAACTGCCGTGCCCCAGCAAGGAGCTGAGGTGGCTCTGACGGGGGTAGGGAAGGTAAAACGAGCGGGTGGTAGTGGATGGGGGTAGTGTGGAGGCGGAAGACCCTTTCTTTATGGAGGTCACCGTATCGCCGCATGCTAGTGGGACAAAAAGGAGCATTGGGCCTGGCGAGGAAGAGCTAGGACGTGGGTCCAAAGTTAGGGGGGTGTATTTTTCCAGACCTTCCACCACCGATGTGGTTGGAGGTCAGGAACTGGTGTCTTCCGGGTTGGAGATTGAGCCTCCACTTCAGGGATTTCCCGAGGATACTACAAGATCAGGTGATAGGGTAGACCCCTCTGGAGCTGTGTCCTCTGGGCGGGTGGATGTCCCTTCGTCTCAGGGGCCCTCCGAGGGAGTTATCTCATCGCGTGGTGAGTTTAGCTTCCCTGTGGGTGTGTCCTCTGGGTCGGAGGAGGTCCCCTCGTTTCAGAGGACTACTGAGGGTGTTATCACGCTAGAGGGTGGGGTAAGCTCCCCTGGTAGTATGGACCCTGAGACGGGAGATGAGCAGAGTCAGCCCGAGGGGGGGGGGGGGGGGGTTCGGGGGGAATGGTGTACCAATCTGTGCTCCATATCAAAGCCAATGGAGGTACTGGGGGTGTGCTGCACCGCCGGATGAGTTGGCAGGGGAGAGTAAAAAAGCAAGTGGAGAGCCTCTGGGTGTTGCGCGTGGAGGGGGTGCTTTAGGTGCTGTGGAGGTCGGAGCTATTTCAGGCGGCGATCCTCTTTCAGATTCTGGGGGTGCCAGTGTACCACAGACCCCAGGCCCAGATGTAGAGGGTGAGGGCAGAGCGCAGGAGCCCAGCCAGTCAGTGGGCTATGTGATGCGGTTAGGGGTTTCGGGATCCTTCCGCGGCATTGATCCTGGGTTGGTGTCATGCCAGAGGACGGGCAGAATGATGGGGCCAGTTTGTGTGGAGGGGTTAGCGACATTCCAGAGAGTTCTGGTCTTTCGTCTTCTGACAATGACCTTGGTGATGCTGAGCTTGTTGTGTCAGGTGCCGATAGCCCAGGCTCCAAGGACGAGTCTCATGGAAATGTGATCTGTGAGGTGCGACAGTTATTAAAGATAAGCCGTACCAACAGAACAAAGGCGGATGCTGCTAAGAGACGATGGGCTGATCTGCCGGATTTGTTTAAAACTCTCGAGGCTATCCTTGGGAACAATGATAGTGATCTTCCTGACTCTGAGAAGTCTCCCCGTCTCCAACGCACCCCCTCCTCGTAGAACCCCCCTCATAAAGTCCCGGCTCTGGAACACTTCATTCAGAACTGCCGCCGCGACGTCAACCGCCTCAACTTCTCTACTCCCCCGTCTCACTCTAATCTTTCCCCCTCTGAACGCACTGCCATCGAATCACTCCGCAAAAACCCAGATTGGGTCATCAAACCAGCCGACAAGGGAGGTGCCGTGGTTGTCTGGCGCGCCGATCTCTACAAAGCTGAGGCCACGCGCCAACTCTCGGACATCTCCTCCTACTTACCCTTGGACCATGACCCCACTGACGAGCACCAGGCCACCATTTCTAGCACCATCACCGACTTCATCAATTCCCACGCCCTACCTGACCAAGCCTCCAACCTCATCGTTCCCCAGCCCCGCACGGCCCGTTTTTACCTTCTCCCCAAAATCCACAAACCCGGCTCTCCCGGCAGACCCATTGTCTCTGCGTGTTCGTGCCCCACCGAACTCATCTCCACATACCTTGACTCCATCCTATCCCCCTTGGTCAAATCCCTCCCCACCTATGTTCTAGACACCTCAGACACTCTCCGCCGCCTCCACGCATTCCACTCTCTGGGCCCTCACCCCCTCATCTTCACCATGGATGTCCGGTCACTCTACACCTCCATCCCCCACCAGGATGGCCTCGGAGCCCTCCGGTTCTTCCTCGACCAGAGGAGCAACCTATACCCAGCCACTGACACTCTCCTCCGCTTAGCGGAGTTGGTCCTCACCCTCAACAACTTTACATTTGACTCCTCCCATTTCCTCCAAACACAAGGCGTAGCTATGGGCACACGCATGGGCCCCAGCTACGCCTGCCTCTTTGTCGGGTACGTTGAACAATCCGTGTTCGAGACGTACCAGGGCCCCATCCCCGACCTCTACCTCCGTTACATTGACGACTGCTTTGGCGCCACCTCCTGCACCTACACACAACTGACTGACTTCATCCACTTCACCACCAACTTCCATCCGGCACTCCAATACACCTGGACGATTTCCGACACGTCCCTACCATTCATTGACCTCACCATCTCCATCGCAGGGGACAGAATCCTGACCGACACACATTACAAACCCACTGACTCACATGGCTATCTGGACTACACGTCTTCCCACCCTGCCCCCTGTGAAGACTCCATCTCCTGCTCCCAATTCCTCCGCCTACGCCGCATCTGTTCCCAGGATGAGACATTTCATACCAGGGCATCGGAAATGTCCTCGTTCTTCAGGGAACGGGGATTCCCCTCCGCCACCATAGATGAGGCTCACACCAGGGTCTCATCCATACCCCGTAACACTGCTCTCTCTCCCCATCCGCGCACACGCAACAAGGGCAGAGTCCCTCTGGTCCTCACCTTTCACCCCACCATCCGGCAAATACAACACATAATCCTCCGCCATTTCCGCCACCTCCAACGTGACCCCACCACTCGCCACATCTTCCCATCTCCCCCCATGTCGGCCTTCCGCAAAGACCGCTCCCTCCGCAACTCCCTTGTCAATTCTTCCCTTCCCTCCCGCACCACCCCCTCCCCGGGCACTTTCCGTTGCAACCGCAAGAAATGCAACACCTGTCCCTTCACCTCCCCCCTCGACTCCATCCAAGGTCCCAAGCAGTCGTTCCAGGCGCGACAAAGGTTCACCTGTATCTCCTCGAACCTCATCTACTGCACCCGCTGCTCTAGATGTCAGCTGATTTACATCGGTGAGACCAAGCGTAGGTTGGGCGATCGTTTCGCCGAACACCTCCGCTCAGTCCGCAATAACCTACCTGACCTCCCGGTGGCTCAGCACTTCAACTCCCCCTCCCATTCCCAATCCGACCTCTCTGTCCTGGGTCTCCTCCATTGCCAGAGTGAGCAACAGCGGAAATTGGAGGAACAGCACCTCATATTCCGTCTGGGGACCTTGCGTCCTTATGGCATTAACATAGAATTCTCCCAATTTGGCTAGCCCTTGCTGTCTCCTCCCCTTCCTTAACCCTCTAGCTGTCTGCTCCCACCCTCCCATCCGCCCGCCCTCGGGCTCCTCCCATTTCCTTCTTTCTTTCCCCCACCCCCCATCAGTCTGAAGAAGGGTTTCAGCCCGAAACGTCGCCTATTTCCTTCGCTCCATAGATGCTGCTGCAACCGCTGAGTTTCCCCAGCAATTTTGTGTACCTTCTAAGAAGTGCCAGTTTGGCGAATTTTTGGAGTTCCTAAGAGAGAGAGTTATGGAGACTACGGGGAGTATGAGGGTCTCAATCTAGTGTGACTGCACAATCAAAGAAGCCAATTAAACAAACGGGAATAGAGCGAATTTTCGTAGATTTCAGCTTTTATCAGTCCTTAGAGAGGGGAAATATGCAGTGTGTTTTTTGCAGGAGACGCATACCGTTGTTACTGATGAACCCACCTGGAGATTGGAGTGGGGGGGGGGGGGGGGGGGTCTACATGAGCCATCTTAGCTCGAATTCGAGTGGGGTGGCCTTTCTGTTGGCTCAGAATTTCCTGCAAAATGTTCTAAAGTGGCTTTTTCACGGGGCGACTTGACGCAAGAGTGAACCAGAGTTTAACATCGTGGGAACCTCGTGCGATAACAGTACGGCATTCGTGGACCACCGTGGACCACCGTGGCGCTAACGGCAGGTAGTCGTGTAATTCAAGAAAGTTTGAATTTCTCCAAGAGTGACTTGTACACTTGTGGTTGAGCATTGCAACATTGTATGAACATAGTGGCCAGTGCGATATCCGTGCGATATCCGTAATAACTCTTGCGGGTACCGTGGGAACTCCTGCGAACGGTGAGTAACTGAGCAGTTTGATTGTCAGTGCTTGTTTTACCTCATTGTTAAATAAATATATTTTTTACTATCAGATTGATGTCTGCAATTCTTCATTAACACATCACTACAAGATGAATGTCTCTAATGTTATAATCCCTCTCATGCTGAAACACAAAATAGTTGAAGGGAGGTGAAATAATCACATTTTCATTCTTTTTCATTTTTGAGTGTTCAGGTACCTCACTTGCTGAGCTATTTTACTCCAGCAGTTTGTGTCTCTTTTTGTCTAAAGCAGTTTCTAAGACTGGAGGAACTCCGCGGGCCTGGCAGCATCTACGGAGGGAAATGGACAGGCGACCCTTTCTTCAGGCTGCCTTATCTCTCCCCCCCCTCCCCCCTACTCCCACCCACACACACAAATGCTGGAGAAACTCAGTGGGTGCAGCAGCATCTATGGAACGAAGGAAATAGGCAACGTTTCGGCCCGAAACGTTGCCTACTTCCTTCGCTCCATAGATGCTGCTGCACCCGCTGAGTTTCTCCAGCATTATTGTGTACCTTCGATTTTCCAGCATCTGCAGTTCCTTCTTAAACACAAATGCACCGAGTTCCTACAGCATTTCGTGTTTTGCTCAGTATTCCAGCATCCGCTGTCTCCCGCGTCTCCAATAAAACAAAACTACTGTCAAAAGGGTGAAGAATAGGGGCAGAGATAGTTACATTCCTGATTAGTGCGGCTGTCAGGAGGTTATGGGGAGAAGGCAAGAGAATGTGGTTGAGAGGGAGAGATAGATCAGCCGCGATTGAATGGCGGAGTGGACTTAATGGACCGAATGGCCTAATTTTGCTCCTATAACTAACAAAGATAGTAATTGTTAGGGAAATGTAGTTATTAAAGACGAGGGGGAGCAGAAATGGGCAGTCTGGGATGGCTCGCGAGCTACTTGCATAGAGGCACAAAAGTTAAAGAAAGGGCAGATAAACAGAGAGGGGGGGGGGACTTCCCTCGGTGCCCATCTGTTACCATTAATTGGACAGTTCGGTCTGTGAAACGCAACACGCCAGCCCCGACATCCAGCCCGGTGGTCAGTCCTTTGAAGAAAGACACCAGTTGCTTGGAGCAACTCAGCCGGACAGGCAGCAACTCTGGAGAGAAGGAACGGGTCGAGAGCCTTCTTCAGACTGAGGTCAATCCCCTGCATGGATAACAGGAGTCCCAGCCAACACGACAATCGCCCGCTGCACAGTCTCGGAGCTTCCACTGTGAAAACGGTGCCTACATTTGAGCACTTATGTAACTGAACCATCCTAACACCAACCTCAGAGCATTCCTGAACTACTACCTATCTCATCCGAGACCCTCGGACTATCTTAGATCGTATACTCACTGGCTTTATCGAGTTACATTGTGGAAACCGGCCCTTCAGCTCAACTTGCCCATACCGGCCAAAATGTCCCATCGAAACTAGTCCCATCTGCCTGCGTCTGGTCCATATCCCTCCCAACCTGTCTTATTCATGTACCTGTCTAAATGTTTCTTAAATGTAGGGATGGGCCCAGCCTCAACAACGTCCTCTGGCAGCTTGTTCCATACACCCACCACCCTTTGTGCGAAAATGTTACCCCTCACTCAGATTCTTATTAGACCTTCCCCCCTCACCTTGAACCTATGCCCTCTGGTCCTCGAATCCCCTCTGTGGGCAAAGGACATATATTACCCAGGACTCTGTCTATTTCCCTGCCTGTTCGTCTCATGGTTTTGTACACCTCTCAGCCTCTGTCCCCAGTGTGGAGTTAAGGGCTTGTTTATGGGCGCCCTGGGCTGAGAACTCTGGAGGATGGGTTTTAGACTTTATCGGGAATCGAGATAGACCCCGTAATGCAGGAGCAAAGAATCGCAGACGCTAATCTGCATTGGAAAGACACAATATGCGGGAGTAACTCAGCGCTGAAGAAGAGTCCCGACCCGAAACATCATATATCCATGTTGTCTAGCGATGCTGCCTGACCCGCTGAGTTGCTCCAGCGCTTTGTGTCTTTCCACTAGACCTGTAATAAGTCTCGGCTGGGTGTTTACTGGAATATCTGGTGTTTAATTGACGTCCTGATGTTGTTTTTGATCGGGTTTACTACTGACAGTATTTAATCAGATCCATCTTAAATCATTTCCCCTTCACCTTAAACCTATGTAATCTGGTCCTCGATTCGCCTACTCTGGGCAAGAGACTGTGCATCTACCCGATCGATTCCTCGCATGATTTTAAACATTATCTTGCACACAGCGTTGTTCCCTTCACCATGTATACACCATTTATGGCTCGATTGTTACTATTTATTGTCTGTCTACTGACTGGTTAAACGTTTGAAAGTTTCACCTCTCAGTAGATAATAAAATAAGACAATCATCACGGTCAATGTGAGACAAAGTCTTTATTCCTATTTGACAAAATAAAAAGACGACTTCTTGCACATATTGAGAGAAGGTGCATCACACCAAACAACATTTGTCTAAAAAAAACCATATTATTCTTCAGCTCATTAAAGAGCTCGGGTGAAATTCTGACAAAGTTTGTGAATGCACTTTTATCCTCTTCGCACAGCACATTAAGCAGCTGATCATATTGTCCAAATTGAGGTCTCCGTTGAAAGATGGGCTTCACCCAGTGAGACTTCCTCTTAATTCTCATTTTAATTAATCTCACCCTTCTGCCTTCACGCAAGTGTTCTCGATGCACATAGTGGGCTGCTGCATACAGCGCGTCAATGAAAATAACCACCATCCTGTACTCGAAAATACTCAGTATAGGCATGTCTCCAAATGAGCCAATTCAACCAAGGGAGGAATATAGTGTGTGAAAAAAACCAATATAGTGTGTGAAAACAAAGTAACATCATTTGTGCCACGTGATTAACAACACTACAGTTCACGATGTTCATTCAAGATTAACGGGAAAGCTCGGGAGACGGACAAGTCACTCGCACTAATAACAGAAATGCCGAGTACCGTGGGAACTCTTTATTTACGATCGTGCGAAACTCGTGCTGGACCACGACCACGACCACTTCACTCTGGTGACATCTTGCGTCAACTCGCCCCGTGAAAAAGCCCAGTGAAGTGCCAGAAGATGTGCCAGGACGTTTGTTCCATCTGACCGTGAGCCTGGATGGCATGCCGTTGCATTGCATTAACGTGTATGCCCCCAGCTCCGGCACGATGCAGGCCGGCCTACCTCAGGAGGTGAGTGCTCTGTTGAGCACTATTGATAGGGAAGAGTGTGTCTTCCTTGGGGGAGACTTTGATTGAACACTTGAGGTGCGAGTCCGTTCTGGTACTCAGTGTGCCCCTGCTGTAGCGAAGAAGCTGAGAGGGTTGATTGAATCCTTTGAGTTGGTTAATGCGTGACGGGACCTCCACCCTGATTCCGCTGCTTTTTCGCGGAGGTCTGAGGGAGGTGGTTCCCGCATTGATCGAATATATATTTCCCGAGCGTTTGTTTCCCGTGTCTCAGCGGCCTCAGGACCACTGTCTGGTGCGTGTGGATTTTAATCCAGCGCGCGCTCGGGCCCGGTCTGCGTACTGGCACTTTAATAACCGGCTGCTGGAGGATCGGTGTTTCCGGGAGTCATTCAGTCGGTTTTGGGTAAGGTGGAGAGAGAGGCAGAGGTGCTTCTCTTCCCTTAGGCAGTGGTGGGACGTGGGGAAAGCTCGCATCCGTCTTTTTTGTAAGGAATATACGTGGGGGTCGACCGGGCGGCGGGACTCAGCGATCGAGAGGCTTGAGAGGGAGCTGCTGGACACAGAGTCTCGCCTGGGTCGGGTTGGAGATGACTCCTGCGAATGGGGAGTGTTTCACGAGAAGAAGGATGCCTTGAGGAACCTGCAACTTGAGCGGTCCCGAGGCGCTTACGTGAGGTCGCAGGTCCAGATGCTGCACGATCTGGACCGAGCTTCGCCGTTCTTTTTCTCTCTGGAGAAGAGGCGTGGAGCCCATAAGCAGCTCGTAGAGCTACTCGCAGATGATGGCTCCTCTGTCACTGATCCGGAGAGGATTAGTGCCTTGGTCAGGTCCTTTTACGGGTCCCTGTACTGTTCTCCGCAGGTGGAGTCAGCGGGAAGGCTCAGCAGGACCTGTGGGAGGGTCTACCGACTGTAGATAGGGAGGTGGCCGATCTTCTTGATGGCCCTATATCTTTGGAGGAGTTGACTCGTGTCTTGCATCAGCTCAGGAGGGTTTGTTAGAGCTTTCTGGGATATACTGGGGGGTGACTACATGTTGGTTCTGGGAGAGAGCCTGGCGACCGGGGAGATGCCCTTCTCGTGGCGTAGGGCAGTTGTCGTTTTGCTGTCCAAGAAGGGCGAACACCACGTGTTGAAGAACTGGCGCCCGGTCTCTCTCCTATGTACAGAGTATAAAGTTTTTGCACGGCGATGGCAAATCGCCTGGGCTCCGTGCTGTCTCAACTGATTCATCCTGACCAGTCCTATACAGTCCCTGGCAGGTCCATTCAGGATAACATTCACCTGGTTAGGGATCTGATTCATCTAGCCCAGGGTACTGGTCAGTCAGCTGTTTTTCTGTTTCCAGATCAGGAATAGGCTTTTGATAGGGTAGAGCATGAATATCTCTTCGGGACGTTGCAAGCGTTTGGATTTGGACCGCATTTTGTGGCCCGGGTCCGCCTTTTAAATACTGCAGTGGAGTGTCTTGTGAAGGTTAATGGTGTGTTGTTGGCTCCCTTTCATTTTGGGAATGGGGTCCGTCAGGGGTGCCCCATGTCAGCTCAGTTGTTCTCGGTCTGTGTGGAGCCATTCCTGTGTCTTCTTCGGAGGAGGTTGACAGGCCTGGCCCTACCTAGCCCTGGGGTGGAGGTGGTTCTTTCGGCGTATGCCGATGATGTACTCCTTATGTTCACTGATCCTGGTGACTTGCGGAGGATGCGTGACTGCCAGGAGATTTTCTCGGCTGCATCTTCTGCCAGGATTAACTGGAGTAAGTGCTCCGTACTTTTACTGGATCAGACTCCCTGCCGGATGGGATGACGATGTATGCGTGGAGCACCACGCACCTCCTCTATTTGGGAGTGTATCTGAGCCCCACTGAGGATGCTTGTCGGCAAACTGGCAGGAGTTGGAGACGAAAGTGGTTGCCCGGCTGGGGCGCTGGTCAGGCCTGCTTGGAGTTCTTTCCTTTCAGGGGAGGTTCGTGTTGGTCATAAAGCAGCTGGTGGCCTCCATGTTATGGTATCGGCTGGCTACTCTTGTCCCGCCTTCCATATTTGTAACTGCTTTACAGAAAAAGCTGGTGGATTTCTTTTGGGGAAATAGGAAGCACTGGGTCTCCGCAGCAGTCCTGAGTCTCCCGTTAGAGGAGGGCGGCCAGTTATTGGTATGCGTGCGTACCCAGGTGGCGGCTCTCCGTCGCAGGACTCTGTGGAGGTATATGTATGTAGAGAACCCCTCCCAGATGGCACTCTCTGGCCACGTATTTATTTCGACGGGATCGTTGTCCAAAGGGGGTCTCGCGGCTCCCGGTGGCGGGCATCAGTCGACCCGCCCTAAGGGGTTTGCCTGTTTTCTACCGGGATGTGCTAAGAGTAAGGAATTTGGTTGTTTTTAGCCAGCGTGTTGCTCCACGAGGGGAGGGGAATGATGCGGCTGCGGGAGTGGCCGGTCCTCACTCAGTCGTGGCGGGTGTCGAAGAGAGGCGTGCGCCTAGAGTGGTTCTGACTGAGCTGTCACACGCTCCGACAAATCTGCTCATCGGGCCTCGGCTCCGGGATATTTCTCGGGCACCGGCTCCACACAACGTGAACCGCCTGTCGGTTTGCTCCTGGGCCTGGCCAAGATGGCCATTCGCGGGTCCGTGTTGGTGGTCGATGGTCAGGCTAGAGTCGGATGCCTGCCCCTCTTTCGGGCCTACGTCCTTGCATGTGTGTTCATGGAGAGAGAACACGCGGTGTCCACGGGGACTCTGGAGGCCTTCTGTGGGCGCTTGTCACCGCGTGGGGTTGAGAGTATTGTGAACAATGAATGCAATGTTGTATTATAATGATACTTGATATAGTGTAATTTTTGTTTATGATTTGATGTGTTGTATCATATTATTGTGTCGAATAATGTCTTTGAAAAGAAAAAAAGAGCGAGGGCGTGTGTGTGAGAGGGACAGAGAGAGGGGATGTGGGGAAGGGATGGAGTACACGTGGGGAGGGGGGAAGCTATATATTTCTGTGTGGTAGAGGCACCGAAGGGAAAGGGTATCGAGGGAGTGTGTGAGAGAGACAGGGAGCAAGAGAGGGAGTGTGTGAGAGGAGGGGGGCACGAGAGGGTGGTGTGGAGAGAATTTGGGTACGAGTAGGGGGGGAAGAGAGTGGCGGGAGATGGGAGAGTGTGGGGAGGGGGGAGAAGAGTGTGTGGAGGAGAGAGAGAGAGAGGGGGGGGGTGGGGCGTGTGAGAGAGACAGGGAGCGGGACAGGGTGGGTGGGGATAAATATGTGTACGAGTGGGGGAGGAGAGTGAGTGGCGGGAGAGGGGAGGGTGTGGGGAGGGGGAGAGATGGGAATGTATATGTGCAGCTTTAAGGGACATTAGTCAGGTAGCATTTGGAGTATGGTATACAGTTCTGATCACTCCATTACAGGACTGATGTGGAGGCTTTGGGGAAGGTGCAGAGATGGTTAACCAGAATGGTTTAAAAATGAGGAACTGCAGATGCTTGTTTACAAAGAAAGGACACAAAATGCTGGAGTAACTCAGTGGGGCAGGCGGCATCTCTGGAGAGAAGGAATAGGTGATGTTTCGGGTCAATGTTTCGGTCTCGACCCGAAACTTGACCCATTCCTTCCAGCATTTTGTGTCTACCTACACAGCGCCTATCCATGTGTGCCAGCAGGCTGGATGGGTGGGCAAAGGCCTTGTCACAGAGCGGGCAGGTAAAGGGGCACTGGCCGGTGGGGACTCGCCGGTGCTGGGGAAGGGACGCTCACCACTGGTGCTGCCACAGGCTGGACATGGCGGGCGTGACCCTTGCCACACTCAGCGCACTCAAAGGGTCTCCCTCGGGTGTGTATCCGCTGGTTCTCCCGCAGCCCCCGTGAGCTCTTGAAATGCTCACCGCAGTGGGAGCAGCTGCTCGCCGACGTGGGCCCGCCGATGCTGCCGCAACCCCCTCGAGCTGTCAAACGCCTCACCCCTGTACGGGCAGTCGTAGGGCTGGCCACTGGTGTGCATGCGCTGGTGAGACAGGACGTGGGAGACCATGGCAACGCGCTCTCCGCACACGGGGCAGGTGAAGGGACGGTCGCCGTCGTGCACCTGTTGGTGGGACAGCAGGTGGGTGGAGCGGGTGGCGCCCTTGTCGCACGGGCCACATGTGAAGGGACGCTCCCCAGTGTGGGTATGCTGGTGCTTCAGCAGGTTGTTGGAGTGGGTGAAGCACTCTGTGGGGCTCACCAGCACCCCGGCCGCCCTCAATGGCCGTTCACACCCCTTCTCTCCGTCCACAGCAACGGCTCACAAACCCTGGAGGAGGGGAACACAGAGAGTCAACAAGCTGGCAAACTGGACATTACTAACGCGTGAACATTACTGGTGCTTGAAGGGAGGGGAAGGGGGGATGGGAAGGGGAGTGGCGGGAAGGTGGAGGGTAGTGGAGGGGATGAGGGAGGGGGCGAGGAGGCAAGTGGGAGAGGGAGGACACGGGGGTGAGAGGGCTTTGGGGGGATGATGGAGGAGGTGAGTGGGATGAGGGAGGGGGCGCGGAGGGTGTTAGGGGGGGCGGGCAGGGGGGGGGAGATTGTGAGAAAGTGGAGGGGAGCGGGGGGATGAGGGAGGGGGCGAGGAGGGGGTGAGAGCGGGGTGAGGAGGCAAGTGAGAGAAGGGAGGCCGCACCGACCTGCGACACCAAGTGTCCGGGCGCCCCGTCGAGCCGCCTGCCCGCCTGCAGGTCCGCTGGCCAGCCGATCTGAGCCGTGACTTCAGCCGCACGCACGGCGCGCACGACCGGCGCCATGACGTCACCCCCAATCCAAGGGGGGACTGCCGACATTGGTGCTGAATCACGCGGGGGCGGCATGCAGCTTGGGAAGAAGGTCACGGAGTGCTGGAGTAACTCAGCGGGTCGGGCAGCGTCTGTGGATAGGTGACGTTTCACAGAAACATAGACAATAGGTGCATGAGTAGGCCATTCGGCCCTTCGAGCCAGCACCACCATTCAATATGCTCATGGCTGATCATCCACAATCGTTCCCCGTTCCTGTTTTCTCCCCATATCTCCTGATTCCGTTAGACCAAAGCGCTAAATCTAACTTTCTCATGAAAATATCCAGTGAATTGGCCTCCACTGCCTTCTGTGGCAGATAATTCCACTGATTCACAACTCTTTGGATGAAAAAGTTTTTTCATCTCAGTCCTAAGTGGCCGACCCCTTATTCTTAAACTGTGACTGCTGGTTCTGGACTCCCCCAACATCGGGAACAAGTAACCAAATGTCCCGAAATCTGAATTGTTGCAGATATTTTCCCCCAGCACTTTGTGCCTATCTTTGGCAGACACAAGGAACTGCAGATGCAGGTTCATACTCAAAAAGACACAGTGCTGGAGTAACATAGCAGGTCAAGCAGCATCTCTGGTCAACGTGGATAGACGACGATTCAGGTCTGCAGAAGGGTCGTGACCAAAAAAAAAATGTCCCCTATCCGTGTGCTTCACAGACGCTGCCCGACCCGCTTAGTGACTCCTGTACTGTGACCTTCCCATGATGCATGCCGCCACCCGCAGGGGCCAAGACGTCAGGTTGCCATGTGTGCGGATGTCACGGCACAGAGCAGCTCACGTGCGGGCGGGAGGCTCAGCGCGGTGCCCGGATGCTCAGCGCCCCAGGTTGGTGTGGGGCCCCATCACCCCTTCAGCCCACACCCCAACACATCCCCTCCCCTACACATCTCCGCCCCCCACACATCCCCTCTCCTCCCTACACATCCCCTCCCTCCACACACATCCCCTCCCCCACACATATCCTCCCCCCCACACATCCCTTCCCCCTTTACCACTGCCTTCTGTGGTAGAGAATTCCACAGATTCACAACTCCCTGTGTAAAAATGGTTTTTCTCATCTCAGTCCTAAATGGCATACCCCTTATTCTTAAACCAAAACTGCACACAATACTCCAGGTGTGGTCTCACCAGGGTCCTGCACAGCTGCAGTAAGACCTCCTTGCTCCTAAACTCAAATCCTCTCGCAATGAAGGCCAATGTGCCATTAGCTTTCTTTACTGCCTGCTGTACCTGCATGTTTACCTTCAGTGACTGATGTACAGGGACGCCCAGGTCTCGTTGCACCTCCCCTTCTCCTAATATTGGTACATTATCGTTCCGTGTACCGAAACACGGGTGTCAGGGATTATGGTGAGAAGGAAGGAGAATGGGGTGAGGAGGGTTAGATAGATCAACCATGATTGGATGGCGGAGTGGACTTGATGGGCCGAATGGCCTAATTCTACTCCTATCACGTTTGACCTTATACAGGGAGAAACCTTGTCTCCGCACTGGAGTCACACAAGTCTTACACTCAATTTTATTCTCTTTCTCCCATATCTCCCACCCAAAGATCCTCCGCTATAGGATCTTTGCTCCCGCCGGCTGACCAGAGACACTGCGCCGCGGCCTCCCGCCGCCAGGCAGGCGCTGCACACGGAGAACCAGAGGGCTCCCAGACCTCCCTTTCCCTTCCTCACTCACTCACACATCCCCCCCGCCCCCCCCCCCGCCCCCCCCCACGCACCGGCCCTTGTGACGCACCGCATCAAGTAAATGGCGACCAGGCCCCGTCGCTTCACTGACGGGCAGCTCCAAAGGCCAATGGCAGGTCCCGCCCCCCACTGACGGGCAGCTCCAAAGGACAATGGCAGGACCTGCCCCCCACTGACCGACAGCGCCAGCGGCCAATGGGAGTAGGTCCCGCCTCCCGGTGTCAAAGGACGTTCCCAGGTTAAAGTCCGGGAGGGCGGGAATGTCACGTGTTGACAGGTTGGAGCAGCTGGGTTTCTACACTCAGGAGTTTAGAAAGATTAGAGGGGATCTTATGGAAACATATAAGATTATTAAGGGTTTGGACACGCTAGAGGCAGGAAACAAATTTCCGATATTCGGGGAGTCCAGAACCAGGGGCCACGGTTTAAGAATAAGGGGTAATCCATTTAGAACGGGGATGAGGAAACACTTTTTCACACAGAGAGTTGTGAGTCGGTGGAATTCTCTGCCTCAGAGGGTGGTGGAGGCCGGTTCTCTGGATACTTTCAAGAGAGAGCTAGATAGGGCTCTTAAAGATAGCGGAGACAGGGAATATGGGGAGAAAGCAGGAACGGGGTACTGATTGTGGATGATCAGCCACGATCACATTGAACGGCGGTGCTGGCTCGAAGGGCCGAATGGCCTACTCCTGTACCTATTGTTTATTGAGGTTCCCTGTGGGAGGAGGGGGTGCATTAGGACCCAGCGCAGTCAAACCACGTGGTGTGAGAGTCTGCAGCTGGGAGACTCCAGGCCTGGTGCCGAGCCTAGGACAATGGTTAGCCGACGGCTGCGTCCCAATGGTGAACGGTGGAGTGGCAGGTTGAAGCCCGCGGGGAGTGGAGTGGCAACGCGGGCGAAGGGTCGGAAGTGCCGATCAGCGGATGAATGGGACGGCAGCGAGGATTGCGCGGCTCCGGCAAGCCAGCGAAAGTTCAGCGGTTCCAGCGACGATCGGCGTCATTGGTGAGACACCGAGGGTCGGCGGCTCCATTGAGGCAGCGAGGGTCGGCGGCCCCATTGAGGCAGCGAGGATCGGAGGCTCCATTGAGGCAGCGAGGGTCGGCGGCTCCATTGAGGCAGCGAGGGTCGGCGGCTCCATTGAGGCAGCGAGGGTCGGCGGCACCGCAGCGGCAGCACCGCAGCGGCAGCGAGGATCGGCAACTCCATTGAGGCAGCGAGGGTCGGCGGCACCATTGAGGCAGCGAGGGTCGGCGGCACCATTGAGGGAGCGAGGGTCGGCGGCACCATTGAGGCAGCGAGGGTCGGCGGCTCCATTGAGGGAGCGAGGGTCGGCGACTCCATTGAGGCAGCGAGGGTCGGCGGCTCCATTGAGGCAGCGAGGGTCGGCGGCACCGCAGCGGCAGCGGGGATCGGCGATGTCGGTGGAGGTCGGCGACAATGGTCACGGGTGGCCGCGCGAGAAGGTCGACGACAGCGACATTCTAATTGGTCCAGGGCCGAGATCGGTCAGTAAGGCGGTAAGTGTTGGTGCTGCTCCTCGTGGCAGCAATGGCGTCGTGGGGCTTGGCCTGATGATGTCCGGGCAGGTGGAGCGGGCCAGAGGTGGGGCGCCAGGCCTGCGGGCAGACGTGTCGCGGATTGTCGTGCCTCCTGTCCCTTATTTTCCCAAGCTGACTACATCCCATTTCTTATTCCACCAAGCTGACTACCTCCCATCACTTACTCCCCCAAGCTGTCTACCTCCCAACCCTCATTCCCCCAGACTGCCTAACGCCCATTCCCCTTACTCCCCAAAGCTGGGTACCGCACAGGCCCCTTACTTCCCCAAGCTGGCAACCTCCCTCCCCTTGCTCCGCCAAGCTGGCTTGCTCCAATCCCTTACTCCCCCAAGCTGGCTATCTCCCAACCCTCTTACGTGAATCACCCAAGCTGTCTACCTCCCATTACTCCATCCCTTACACCCCCAAGCTGGCTACAACCCAATCTCTTTACTCCCTCAAGTTGGCTAACTCCCACCCCTTACTCCCCCCAACTGGACACTTCCCATTCCCGTTACTCCCCCAAACAGTCCACCTCCCCTTCCCCAAACTCCCCCAAGCTCGCCTCCTCCCATTCTCAATTCTCCCTCAAGCAGGCAACCTCCCATTCCTTACTTTCCCAAGCTGGATATCTCAGATCATTTTCTCCTCCAAGCTGGCTGCATCCATCCCATCCCTTATTCCCCAAGCTGACTGCCCCATCACTTACCATCCCAAGCTGCATTCCTCCCTTCCTTTACTCCCCCAAGCTCGCTTTCTCCAATCATTTATTCTTCCAAGAAGGCTGCATCACATCCCCCTTACTCCCCCAAGCTGGCTACCTCACATTGCCTTGACTTCCCCAAGCCGACTTCCTCCCATCCCTTACTCCCCCAAGCTCGCTTCCTTCCATCACTTACTCTCCAAGCTGGCTACGTTTCATTCACCTTACAATACAATACAATACAATTCAATTTATTGTCATTTGGACCCCTTGAGGTCCAAACGAAATGTCGTTTCTGCAGCCATACATTACAAACAAATAGACCCAAGACACAACATAATTTACATAAACATCCATCACATTGCTGTGATGGAAGGCCAAAAAAACTTCTCTCTCCACTGCACTCTCCCCCCCCCGATGTCAGAGTCAAAGTCAAAGCCCCCGGCGGGCGATGGCGAATTGTCCCGCGGCCATTAAAGCCACGCCGGGTGATGCAAGGTCGCACACCGGGTCTTGGTGTTAGAGCCCCCGGCGTGCGCTCGCAGTCCCGCGGCCATTCCAAGCCGCGCGGTGCGGTGCTGTAAGGCCCCGCTCCAGGAGCTCTTCAACCCCGCAACTCGGGCGGGAGAAGTCGCCGTTGCGGAAGCCCCGAAAAGCGGTCTCCCTCCAGGGACCCGCGGGCTCCCGGTGCCGCTCGCCAGACCCGCAGTTGCAGCCACCGAATCTCCGGGGGTCGGGCCGCAGCAGCGTCCACCACAGCTCCACCCGCTCTGGACTCGGCCAGCTCCGCGACGGTGAGGTGAGTAGTCGGCACCACAGCCCCCGGTCTTCCTGTTGGAGGCCGCTCCTCGTTGCAGCCCCAACGACAACGGAGACCCGACAAAGAAAAGGTCGGGTCTCCCGTGCAGGGAGAGATTTAAAAGTTACCCCCTCCCCCCCACACCACCCCCACCCCCCCCCCCCCCCCCACACACATACCCCAACAAAAAATAACAAAAACTACATAAAAACAAAGACATAAAATAATAAAAACGCAGACGGACTGCAGAGGCCGCTGCTGACGAAAGTAGCGCCGCCCACCGAGTTTTCAGGCCCCACTTCCCCCAAGCTGGCTTGGGGGAAGTGGAGTTTTCAGGCCCCACTTCAGGCCCCACTTCCCCCAAGCTGGCAGCCAGCTTACTTCCCCCAAGCTGGCTGCCTACCATTCCCTTTACTCCCACAAGCTGCTACCTCCCATCCTTTATTACCCCAAGCTGGCTGCTTCCCATCCCTTACTCCCCCAAGCTGGTTTCCCCATCCCTTACTTCCCCAAGCTGGTTTCCCCCATCCCTTACTCCTCTCAAGCTGGACTGCCTCACACTCGTTACCCCCCAAGCCGGGCTACCTCCCATTCCCTTTACTTCCCCAAGTTGGCTGCCGCCCACCCCTTACTACCCAATCCCCAAGCTGGCTACCATCCATCCCTTACTCCACCAAGCTGTCTACCTCCGATTTCAGATACTACCCCAAGCCGGCTTCCTCCGATTCCCATTGCACCCCCAACCTGGTTAACTCCCATCTCCCATTATCCTTACTGCCCCTGCCCCAATCGGGCCACATCGCATCCCCTTTACACCCCAAGCCGGCTACCTCCCACCCTTTACGCCCCAAGCCGGCTACCCCCCCACCCCTTACTCCCCCCCAAGCCGGCTTCCTCCGATTCCCATTGCGCCCCCAACCTGGTTACCTCCCGGGCCTAACTCCCCCAAGCCGGCTGCCGCACATCCGTTAACCCCCAAGCTAGCTACCTCCCATTCCCCTTCCTCCCCCCAAGCTGGCTAACTCTCTTTCTCCTTACTCCCCCAAGCTGTCTACCTCTCAGCCCATAATTCCCCAAGGTGGCTGCCTCTAATCCCCTATTCCTGCAAGCTGGCTTTACATCCCCAAGCTGCCTTCGTCCCATCCCCTGCCCCCCTCACCAAGCTGGTTACCTCCATTCCCTGACTCCCCCAAGCTGACTTCCCCTGATTCCCCTTACTCCCCCAAGTTGGCTACCTCCCATTCCTAACTCCCCCCAAGCTTTCTACCTCCGATCCTTTTCACCCCCAAGATGGTTTCATCCCATTCCTTAATTCCCAAAGCTACCTCCCACTCCCCTTAATCCCCCAAGCTGGCAACCTCCCTCCCACCCATTACTCTCCCAAGCTGGATTCACCTCATCCCTTACTACCCAGGCTGTCTACCTCCCATACCCCTTACTCCCTCAAGCTGGCTACCTCCCATCCCATAAACCTCCATGCTGGCTGCTTTCCATCCCGTACACCCCCAAGCTGGCTTCCTCATATCCCTTACTCCCCCAAGCTGGTTTGCTCCCATTCACCTTACACCACAAGCTTGCTGCCTTCCATCGCTTACTCCCCCCAAGCCGGCTATCTCCAATCAGTTACTACCCCAATCTGTCTACCTCACATCGCTTATTCCCCAAGGTGGCTACCTCCGATCCGTTACTACCCCAAGCTGTCTATCTCCTATCCCTTACTTCCCCCAAGCAGACAACCTTCCATCCATTATTCCCCCAGATTGGCTCCCTCCCATGCTTTACTTCACCAAGCTATCTTCCATCCTTTATTCCCTCAAACTAGCTTCCTCCCATCCGTTACCACCCAAGCTCGCTCCTCCCATCCCTTACTGCCCGAAGCTTGCTTCCTCCGATTCCCCTTCCCCAAGCTGGCGGCCTCCCATCCCTTCCTTCATCCCCCAAGCTACCATCTTCCCACCCGTCCCCCCGCCCCCAGCTGTCTACCTCCCATTCCTTACCCTCCAAGCTGACTATCCCCCATCTGTTAATCCTCTAAGCACGCCATCTCCCATTCTTCTTAATGCCCCAAGCTGGCTACCTCGTATTTCCTTTACTCCCGCAAGCCGGCGATATCCCACCCATTAACCCCCAAATTGGATACCTACCATCCCTTACTCCACCCAGATGGCTACCTCCCATTCCCCTTACTCCCCTCAAGCTGGATGACTCCTCTTGCGCTTACCCTCCCAAGCTGGCATCCGCCATCCCTTACTCCGACAAGCTGGCTACGATCTTTCCCTTTACAACCCCAAGCTAGCTACCACCCATTCCCCTTTCACTCCCAAGCTGCCTACCAAGCATTCCCCGTTCTCACCCAAGCAGACAATCCACCATTCCCCTTACTCATTCAAGCTGGCTACCTCCCATTCCTTACTCCCCCAAGCAGTCTACCTCCCATTCCCCTTAATTCCCCAAGATGGCTACCTCCCATTACCCTCCTTGTACCCCAAGCTGCCGAGCAAGCGTTCCACTTTCACACCCAAGCTGACTACCTCCCATCCCTTACTACCCCAAGTTGGCAACCTCTCATTCCCCTTAATCCCCCCACACTAGCTACATTCCATCCTTTACTCCCCCAAGCTGCCTTCTTCCCATCCCTTACCCCCCCCCCCCTTCAAGCTGGCTATCTCCCATTCCCTACTCTCCCACGCTGACTATCTCCCATTACCCTTACTTCCACAAACTGGCTACCTCCCATTCCTCTTACTGCCCCAAGCAAGCTACCTTCCACTCCCCTTACTGCCCCAAGCTGGCTGCCTCACATCCGTTTCCCCCCAAGGTGACTGCCTCACATCCGTTACCCCCCCACCTCCCCACCAAGATGGGCACCTCCCATTCCCCTTTCTCCCCAAAGCTGACTTCCCCACGTTACCCTTAAACCCCCAAGCTGGCTACCTCCCATTCTTTACCTCCTTTCTTTACTCCACCAAGCTGGCTACATCCCATTCCCCTTACACCCCGATTCCATCTATCACCCATTCCCCTTATATACTCAGGCTGGATACCTCCCATTCCCCTTACTCCCCCAAACTTTCTACCACCCATCCTTTACTCCCCCGAGCTGGCTATTTCCCATTCCTTAACCCACACGCCGGCTAACGCCCTGCCCTTACCTCCCATCCCATATTACTCCAAGCTGGCTGCCGCCCATCCGTTCCTCCATCATGCTGGCTTCCTCGTATCCTTTAATCCCCAAGCTGGCTACCTCCGATCCGTTACTACACCTAGCTTGCTACCCCCATCTCTTTCTACCCCAAGCAGGCTACCTCCCATACCTTATTCCACCAAGCTGGCTTTCTCCCATCCCTTGCTCCACCAAGCTGGTTACCTCCATCCCTTACTCCCCCAGGGTGACTTCCTCCCATCAATTACCCCCAAAGCTGTCTACCTCTCATTACCCTTACTCCTCCAAGCTGGCATCCTCCCATCCCTTACACCCCCAAGCTGGCAGCCTCCCATCCCTTACACCTTCAAGCTGGCCATCTCCCATTCATTACTGCCCCAAGCTGGCTTCCTCCCATACCTTACTCCCCCAAGCTGGCTGCCTCCCATCCCTTACTCCCCCAAGCTGGCTATCTCCCATTCATTACTTCCCCAAGCTGGCTTCCTCCGATTCCCATTGCTCGCCCAAGCTGGTTATGTCCCAAACCTTACTCCCTCAAGCTGGCATCTTCCCATACCTTATTGCCACAAGCTGGCTTCCTTCCACCTCCTACACCCCAAAACTGACTACCTCCAATGTCTTAAACCCCAAGCTGGCTACCTATCAAGTTCAAGTTCAAGTTCAAGTGAGTTTATTGTCATGTGTCCCTGTATAGGACAATGAAATTCTTGCTTTGCTTAAGCACACAGAAAATAGTAGGCATTTACTACAAAACAGATAAATGTGTCCATATACCATGATATAAATATATACACACATGAATAAATAAACTGATAGTGCAAATAACAGAAAGTGGTTGGTAATAATCAGAGTTTTGTCCGAGCCAGGTTTAATAGCCTGATGGCTGAGGAGAAGTAACTATTCCTGAACCTGGTTGTTGCAGTCTTCAGGCTCCTGTACCTTCTACCTGAAGGTAGCAGGGAGATGAGTGTGTGGCCAGGATGGTGTGGGTCTTTGATGATACTGCCAGCCGTTTTGAGGCAGCGACTGCGATAAATCCCCTCGATGGAAGGAAGGTCAGAGCCGATGATGGACTGGGCAGTGTTTACTACTTTTTGTAGTCCTTTCCTTTCCAGGGCGCTCAAATTGCCGAACCAAGCCACGATGCAACCGGTCAGCATGCTCTCGACTGTGCACCTGTAGAAGTTAGAGAGAGTCTTCCTTGACAATCCGACTCTCCGTAATCTTCTCAGGAAGTAGAGGCGCTGATGTGCTTTTTTGATGATTGCATTAGTGTTCTCGGACCAGGAAAGATCTTCAGAGATGTGCACGCCCAGGAATTTGAAGCTCTTGACCCTTTCAACCATCGACCCGTTGATATAAATGGGGCTGTGGGTCCCCCTCCTACTCCTTCCAAAGTCCACAATCAGTTCCTTGGTTTTGCTGGTGTTGAGGGCCAGGTTATTGCGCTGGCACCATATGGACAGTTGCTCAATCTCTCTTCTGTACTCTGACTCATCCCCATCAGTGATACGCCCCACAATAGTGGTGTCGTCAGCGAACTTGATGATGGAGTTCGCACTGTGGTTCGCTACGCAGTCATGGGTATAGAGTGAGTACAGCAGGGGGCTGAGCACGCAGCCTTGAGGTGCTCCCGTGCTGATTGTTATTGAGGCTGACACATTTCCACCAATACGAACAGACTGTGGTCTGTGGACGAGGAAGTCAAGGATCCAGTTGCAGAGGGAGGCGCAGAGACCCAGTTCTGCGAGTTTGGTAACCAGTTTGGAGGGGATGATTGTGTTAAATGCCGAGCTGTAATCAATGAATAACAGCCTGACATATGAGTTTTTGTTGTCCAAGTGGTCCAGTGCGGAGTGGAGGGCCAGCGAGATCGCATCCACCGTTGATCTGTTGTGGCGGTACGCGAACTGCAGTGGGTCCAGGTTTTTGTCGATGTAGGAGTTGATTTGCTCCATGATCAACCTCTCAAAGCACTTCATCACCACCGGCGTTAGTGCCACTGGTCGATAGTCATTGAGGCATGTCACCTTACTCTTCTTGGGCACCGGTATAATTGATGCCCCTTTAAAGCAGGTGGGGACCTCAGACCTCAGAAGTGAGAGGTTGAAAATGTCCGTAAAAACTCCCGCCAGTTGGTCCGCACAGGTTTTTAGAACACGACCGGGTATACCATCAGGACCAGGTGCTTTTCGGGGGTTCACCCCTCTGAAGGATTTCCTGACATCGGCCTCTGTGACTGAGACTGAAATGCCATCGCAGCGAATGGGGGATCGGGAAGGCACATCAGTATTCTCCCTGTCAAAGCGTGCGTAAAACGCATTGAGCTCGTCAGGGAGTGATGTTACACCGGCATTCGAGCTGCCTCCTGGTTTTGCCTTGTAGGAGGTGATTGCATTCAGACCCTGCCACAGCTGCCGAACATCTGTCTCGTCCTCCAGTTTGGAGCAGAAGTCCCTTTTGGCCTTTTTGATGGCCTTACCAAGGTCGTATCTGGTCTTCATGTAGGCCACTGTATCATCGGAGGTGAATGCCCTGTGTCTGGACTTCAGGAGAGTGCGGATCTCAAAGTTCATCCAAGGTTTCTGATTGGGAAACACTCGGAAGGTTTTTGTAGGGATGCAGTCCTCCACACATTTCTTTATGAAGTCTGTAACGACTGTGGCATATTCGTTCAAGTCCGTTGCCGAGTCCTTGAACATTGCCCAGTCTACAGACTCCAAACAGTCCTGGAGTTGTTCTTCTGCCCCCCCCCCCCCCCCCCCCCCCCCCCCCCGACCAGCTCTGTGCTGTCCTCACTTCTGGGGGTGCGATCTTTAATTGCTGCTTGTAGGCAGGAAGAAGCAGCACCGTTAGGAATTAGGAATTAGGAATTAGGAATTAGGAATTAGGAGCAACACTAGCAAATTTAGCAAGCTAACAGCACCATCATGCGTTAAACCCCCAAGTTAGCTACCTCCCATCCCTTACACCCCACGCTGGCTACCTCCCTGTCCTTACTCCCCTAAAATGACTGCCTCCCATTCCCCTTAATCCCACAAGATGGCTACCTCCCATTCCCCTTAATCCCACAAGATGATTACCTCCCATTCCCCTTAATCCCATAAACTGTTTACCTCCCATTCCCCTTAATCTTATATGGTTAAAATCAGAGGATTGACAGCACGGAGAAGGAGTGCCAACCCCAGCACAACCTCGCGCCTACTTCTAGAAACCACGGGGACCGCCAGCCGCACACACTGTCCCCCCCTCCCAATCTACTGCTGGCCAACCCCCTCTGGCGCCGGCTAAAGCCGACGACCAGCCATCAACGGACACCCACACACAAAACGCTGCACCAACTAAGCGGGAAACATAGAAAATAGGTGCAGGAGGAGGCCATTCGAGCCTTCAATCTAGCACCGCCATTCATTGAGATCATGGCTGATCGTCCGCATCAATAACCCGTGCCTGCCTCTCCCCATATCCCTTGATTCCATTAGCCCCTAGCGCTCTTTGTAACCCTATCTTAAATCCATCCAGTGACTTGGCCTCCACTGACCTCTGTGGCAAGGAATTCCATAAATGCACAACTCTTTCGGTGAAAAGTTTTTTTCTCATCTCAGTGTTAAATGACCTCCCATTTATTCTAAAACCTGGTTCTGGACTCGCCCAACATTGGGAATATTTTCCTGCATCTAGATTGTCCAGTCCTTTTATAATTGTATCTGTTTCTATAAGAACTCCCCTCATCCTTCTAAACTCTAGTGAATACAAGCCTGGGCTTTTCAATCTTTCCTCATATGACAGTCGCGCCATCCCATGGATCAATCTCGTGAACCTACGCTGCACTGCCTGAATCACAAGGATGTCCTTCCTCAAATTAGGAGACCAAAACTGTACACAATACTCCAGATGTGGTCTTATCGGAGCCCTATACAACTGCAGAAGAAACTCTTTACTTCAATACTGAAATCCTCTTGTTATGAAGGCCAGCATTCCATTAGCTTTCTTCACTGCGTGCTGTACGCGCACGCCAACTTCCAGTGACTGGTGTACAAGGACACCCAGGTCTTGCTGCACCTTCCCCTTACCTAACCTAACCCCTTTGAGAAAATAACCTCACATATTATACTGCATCTGCCACGTATCTTCCCACTCACTCAACCTGTCCAGGTCACCCTGCAACCTCCTAACATCCTTTTCACAGTTCACATTGCCACCCAGCTTTGTGTCATCCGCAAACTTGCTAGTGTTGCTCCTAATTCCTAATTCCTAATTCCTAACAGTTGCGGTCTCAACACCGAACCTTGCGGCACTCCACTCGCCACTGCCTGCCATTCTGAAAATGACCTGTTCACTCCTACACTTTGCTTCCGGTCTGCCAACCAATGTTCTAACCATGTCAACACCCTACCCCCAATACCATGTGCTCTCATTTTAGTCTCCCGTGCGGGACCTTATCAAAGGCTTTCTGAAAGTCCAGATACACTACATCCACTGGCTCCCCTTCATCCATTTTACTTGTCACATCCTCAAAAATTTCCAGAAGATTAGTCAAGCATGATTTTTCCTCCTTAAATCCACGTTGACTTGGATTAATCATTTTACTGCTATCCAAATGTCCCATTATTACCTCTTTAATAATTGACTGCAGCATCTTTCCCACAACCGAAGTCAGGCTAACTGGTTTGTAATTCCCTGTTTTCTCTCTCGCTCCTTTCTTGAAAAGTGGGATAACATTAGCTATCCTCCAATCCACAGGAACTGATCCTGAATCTATTGAACATTGGAAAATGATCATCAATGCGTCCACTATTTCAAAAGCCACCTCCCTGAGGACCCTGGGATGCAGACCATCAGGCCCAGGGGGTTTATCATCCGTCATCCCCATTAGCCTACCCAACACTATTTCTCGCTTGATGAAAACTATTTCTCGCCACTGAAGCACCCCGTGTGCATCCGCACCGATGACCGGCGCTCGAACCCTACCGGCACCGAGGGGGCCAACCGTCAGCTACTAGACAAGGAGAAAGGCTCAGCCGGCCATCCGCAGGCCGCTGGGGAATAGGCCCACCCCCCGGGAGCCGGAGCAGAGCCAAACCGGAGCCAGTTCCCACCCCTCCGCGCCGGCTGCAAGTCCGGGGCATCCAGTGCCCAGGGCTGTCGCCCAACCTGGCGGGATAGGCAGAGCCGAACTGGAGCCAGCGCCGCCCCCCAAAACTCCTGTGCCCAGGACTGCCCCGAGCCGGTACCTGCCAGCGCAGGGCCACCCCGGTCACCAACAGGATACCCTGGAGGGGATGAGGATGGCCCAGCGGCAACTTCACAGAGCAGCAGACCCAGGCTCGAACCCGACCAGGAACGAAACGCAGGTCTGCACACACGCAGCAGCACAGGCGCCGAGATGTTTATAGCAAATGACCTATGACCTGGACATGTGCAGTCGGAATACAGAACTCGCTTATTTACTGGAGATTTTCAAGTTAGATTTAGCTCTTAGACTAGCGGAATCAAGGGATATGGGAGGAATCAAGGGATATGTGGATGATCAGCCATGATCATAGTGAATGGAACTAGAAGGGCCAAATGGCCTACTCCTGCGCATATTTTCTATGTTACCTTCTCACAACTAACAACGATCTATTCTACATTTTTCCTTGAACTGCATTC
>NC_045971.1:51789037-51910744 GCF_010909765.2 Amblyraja radiata
TGGAAAGGGGGTGAAATGAGTAGGGGGGGGCAGGGAGCAAAAGGAGGGGGGAGGGATTCAAGGGATAGTGTGTTTGGTGCCGAGGGGGATGAATGAGGGGGGAGAGAGAGAGAGGCATCAAGTGAGCCAAGGAAGGGGGTAGGGTGCCTGCTGGGGGTGCGTTCACATTGTTTGGTGGTGGGGAGGGTGTTGCAGTTTAGGAAGTCAAACCAGGGCAGGATCTTCACTGAATGGCGGGGCGCTGAGGGAATGTGCGGAGCCGAGGGATCTAGGAGTGCAAGTAGGAGTTGGGCCGAAGGGCCTCTTCCCAATGCTGTATCACTCTATGAATCTATGACAAAGTGCTGGAGTAACTCAATAGTTCAGGCAGCATCTGTGGAGAATATAGACACAAAGTGCTGGAGTAACTCAACGGGTCAGGCAGCATCTGTGGAGAGAATGAATGGGTGACATTTTAGGTCGAGGCCCTTGTTTGGTTTAGTTTAGTTTAGAGATGTAGCGCGGAAACAGGTCTTTCGGCCGGCGGAGTCCGCGCCAACCAGCGACCACCCCGTACACTAGCACTATCCTACGCACACTAGGGACAATTTAACAATTTTGCGGAGGCCGATTAATCAACAACCCTGAACGTCTTTGAAATGTTGGAGGAAACGGAGCGCCCGGAGTAAAACCCCACGCAGGTCAAGGGGAGAACGTACAGACTCCACACAGACAGCACCCATAGTCAGGATCAAGCCCGGGTCTCTGGCGGTGAGGCAGCAACTGTACCGCTGCGTCACTGTGCCGCGCATAATTATATAAGGGTTTCCTCCGCCATAAACGCACCCAATATGTGCTAGTCATGTCCTGTTTGCCAGCTTGTTGACCCTCTGTGTTCCCCTCTTGCAGGGTTTAGGACCCGTTGCTGTGGGCAGACAGACGGGGCCGTGAGCGGCCATTGAGGGCAGCCAGTGTGCCGGTGTGTTCTCCCCCCCCCCCCCCCCCATCCGCTCGGTGTGCGGGCTGAGCTTCGAGGGGCTGAGCTTCGATGGAGGACCACATGACGGGGCACAACAAGGAGAAGCGTTATGAGTGCGACGTGTGTGGCAAGGCCTGGCAGAGCCCGAGCGAGCTGGAGATCCACCGGCGGGTGCACACGGGCGAACGCCCCTTCAACTGCTCAGCGTGCGGCAAGAGCTTCACCCGCTCCAGCCACCTGCTGCAGCACAACCGCGCACATTCCGGCGAGAGACCCTTCACCTGCTCCACCTGTGGCAAGAGCTTCAAGACGGTGGGTGCACACGAGTGAGAGGCCCTTCACCTGCTCCACCTGCGGCAAGAGCTTTGCCAAGTTGTTGGGGCTGCGGGTGCACCGGCGAGTGCACAGCAGTGAGCGGCCCTTCACCTGCACCGACTGCGGCAAAGGCTTCAAGTCGTTGCCAGAGCTGAAGCAGCACCGGCATGTGCACACCGGGGAGCGGCCCTACACCTGCAATGACTGCGGCAAGGGCTTCACCCGCTCCAGCAACCTGCTGTTGCACCAGCGCACCCACAGTGGCGAGCGCCCCTACACCTGCGCCCAGTGCGGTAAGGGCTTCGCCCAGTCCGGCACCCTGCTGGAGCACCAGCGCACCCACACAGGCGAGCACCCCTACACCTGCACCCAGTGTGGCAAAGGCTTCACCCGGTCCGGCAGCCTGCTGGCGCACCAGCGCACCCACTCCGGCGAGCGCCCCTTCACCTGCGTCCAGTGCGGCAAGGGCTTCACCCATTCCAGCAGCCTGATGATGCACCAGCGCACCCACACTGGCGAGCGCCCCTACACCTGCACCCAGAGCGGCAAGGGCTTCAGATCCTCCAGCAACCTGCTGGTGCACCAGCGCACCCACACTGGCGAGCGCCCCTACACCTGCGCTCAGTGCGGCAAGGGCTTCACCCAGTCCGGCACCCTGCTGTTGCACCAGCGCACCCACACTGGCGAGCGCCCCTACACATGCACCCAAAGCGGCAAGGGCTTAAGCTCCTCCAGCCACCTGCTGAGGCACCAGCGCACCCACACTGGCGAGCGCCTCTACACCTGCACCCAATGCGGCAAGAGATTCACCCGCTCGACCTATCTGCTGTCCCACCAGCGGGTGCACGCCGGCGACTGTCCCTTCACCAGCTCGGTGTGTGGAGAGCGCTTTGCCACGGCCTCCCACACCCTGTCTCACCAGCACATGCACACCAGTGGCCAGCCCTACGACTGCCCGTACTGCGGTGAGGAGTTTGACAGCTCACGGGGGTTGCGGCAGCACCGGCGGACCCACGTCGGCGACCAGCTGCTCCCACTGTGATAACAGAGCATGGGGGCTGCGGGAGCACCAGCGGATATACACCGGAGAGAGACCCTTTGTGTGCACTGAGTGTGGCAAGGGTTTCACCCGCATGTCCAACCTGTGGCAGCACCGGCATACCCATGGCGGTGAGAGTCCCTTCCCCTGCCCATCCTGTGGTAAGGGCTTCACCCGCCTTGACCACTTGCAGGAGCACTGGCGAGTCCACACCAGTCAGTGCCCCTTCACCTGCCCGCTCTGTGGCAAGGCCTTTATCCGCTCCTCCAGCCTGCTGGCACTCCGCCACGTAGATAGGTTGGCGCTGTTTAGGTAGACACAAAATGCTGGAAGGGTAACGTTTCGGATGGTTTCTTCAGTCACCCATTCCCGCTCTCCAGAGATGCTGCCTGTCCCGCTGAGTTACTCCAGCACTTTGTGTCCTTTTTTGTAAACCAGCATCTGCAGTTACTTGTTTTTAAGCCATTCTGGACCTGCACCTTCCCCAAAGCCTCCACATCAGTCCTGTAATGGAATGACCAGAACTGTATGCAAATGCTACCTGACCAATGTCCCTTAAAGCTGCACATATACATTCCTCTCTCTCCCCTCTCCCTTCTCCCCCCCCCCCACTCCTACACAAAATCTCTCCACTCCACCCCCTCATGCCCCCTCCTCTCTCCCACACCCCTCTCTCGCTCCCTGTCTCTCACACTCCCTCTCTTGCTCCCTGTCTCTCTCACACACTCCCTCTCTTGCTCCCTATCTCTCTCCCATAGCCCCTCACTCGCTCCCACTCAGGCACACAAACACTCTCTCACACACACAAACAGTCTCTCACACACACACACGACACTCCCCTCTCTCTCTCTCTCACACACACACAGTCCCTCTCTCTCGCACACGCAACATTCCCCCTCTATCCCTCCCTCTCTCAAACACACACACACAGTCCCTCTCTCTCTCACACACAACACTCCCCCTTTCTCTCTCTCCCTCTCTCTCACCTACACACACAAACAGTCTCTCACACACACACACACAACACTCCCCCCTCTCTCTCTGTCACACACACACACAGTCCCTCTCACACACACACTCCCTCTCTCTTTCACACACTCCCTCTCTCTTCCACGCACGCACTCTCACACACGCACTCTCTCTCTCACACACACACACACTCTCTCTCTCACACACACACTCGGTTCACAATAACCAACCTGATCTCCTGGTGGCTCAGCACTTCAACTCCTCCATGGCCAGAGTGAGGCCCACCGTAAATTAGAACAGCAGCACCTCATATTTCGCATGGGCAGTTTGCACCCCAGCGGTATGAACATTGATTTAAACATAGAAACATAGAAAATAGGTGCAGGAGGAGGCCATTCAGCCCTTCGAGCCAGCACCGCCATTCGTTGTGATCATGGCTGATCGTCCCCTATCAATAACCCGTGCCTGCCTTCTCCCCATATCCCTTGACACCCTAGAGTATCTAACTCTCTCTTAAATCCATCCAGTGATTTGGCCTCCACTGCCCTCTGTGGTAGGGAATTCCACAAATTCACAACTCTCTGGGTGAAAAAGTTTTTTCTCATCTCAGTTTTAAATAGCCTCCCCTTTATTCTAAGACTGTGGCCCCTGGTTCTGGACTCGCCCAACATTGGGAACATTTTTCCTGCGTCTAGCTTGTCCAGTCCTTTTATCATTTTATATGTTTCTATAAGATACCCCCTCATCCTTCTAAACTCCAGTGAATACAAGCCTAGTCTTTTCAATCTTTCCTCATATGACAGTCCCGCCATCCCTGGGATCAACGTCGTTCTCTAATTTCAGGTAGTCCCTACTTACTCCTCCCCTTCTCAGCTCTCCCTCAGCCCACTTGCTCCACCTCCTCCTTTCTTCTTCCCCCCTCCCCCACCCTCACATCAGTCTGAAGAAGGGTTTCAACCCGAAACATTGCCTATTTCCTTCGCTCCATAGATGTTGCCTCACCCGCTGTGTTTCTCCAGCATTTTTGTCTCCCTTCGATTTTCCAGCATCTGCAGTTCCTTCTTAAGCATTTTAAATTGTTTTTTTAAAGAAAGTTTTGACGCATTTGTGCCTAACATAACAAATAAAACAAGTTTATCCTGACCTCACTGAAATAATTTAATTTGGTCTGTAAATTAAAAATGCAGATTTGCTGAAAAACAGAAAGCAGTCAAATTTAAAAGAGAATTTTCCCAGCAGCATAAAGTCTGGGAAAATCTTAGAAGTTTGGTTTACACTAATTATTGAAACAATATATCAACAATGTATTAACATAGAGATGTATAGTCTGGGCACAGCACCATATTAGATATCTGTCTGAACTGCCTGTCCCAGCTAAGGACAAGGTAGCGGCTTTCATCCAAGTCTTACAAGCTTGTTTTAGTTCACAGACAGATGCCCATTCTGGAACCAAGATGGAAGTCATTTGAAAACAAAATGAAGTTAGTTGTCCTTCCGGAATGGGCAGCTGTACTGAAGCTGTGCCAAGATTTGAGAATATGGCTGAAATTGCAAATATATGGGTCCAACCTCCCTTGTTTCCCTTAGGCTACGGATCTTTCACTCAGATTTAGAAGGTGTGTTTTATTGATAAGAAACTGTATAATTACTGTAATTTTCCTTTGTTCTTTGAGTGGAGCTCGAGAAGCACTGAGCAACGCGTGTGCTCTTTGTAGATCTCACCACCCGTCTGGCAAATTGATTAAAAGATTGTTTTGGTTTACCTTTAACAATTTTGTTGCTGTCTGCTTTCTTTAAGAGACGAACTTTGACAACTGTGCTCTTTGGAATTCTTCAGAATTCATGTTGTGCTATCAATAATGAAAGAAAATGCCAACCATCTCCAGAAATGATAAGACATTATTCTCGCCTCCATGCATATCTGTAGCCGTAGGCCAGTCGCACACCTCCCCATTACTTCAAAGATAGTTCCTACACTTGTCAATATCGTTTGGCTGCTGTTGTGTTTTACTTGTTTCATGGATTTGATTAGATTAGGAAATGTTTCCTTTCCTACAAGGGTCTTTCCTCTGAGGAGTTTCTATAGCAACATGCTCACTCTTGCCTTTATGAAGAGACTGATGATTAGTACTCAAGGTCTGACAGACACATCATGGATTAGGTGTACTAAAGAAAGTCTTGACGCATTTGTGCCCTACGTAACAAATAATGCAAGTTTTCCTGACCTCACTGTGTTCTTCGGAATTCTCCAGAATTCATGTTGTGCTATCAATAATGAAATTGATTAGTAGGACTGGATGTTACAATCCCTAAGGTTTTACACCACAATTGACTTTGGATATTCTTGGGGGTGACCACTAGGTGATTTTGCTACCAATGAGACACATCTTCAGTTGTGTACCTCAACGTCACTGGGTGTTTCGGCCTTTTATCACAAGACACCCTCAGTCGAGGCAGGCCCAGCGCAGGGTGATCAGACCCGGGTATGTGTCTTATGTTTAGCCTCTAGAATGTCACGTGGCAGCCCAGGCAGCATCTTTTCTCTTCACCCACAGCCAATGACTGATACAAAAAAATGGCAACAATCTCCAGAAATGATAATAAATTATTCTCGCCTCCATGCATATCTGTAGCCGTAGGGCAGTCGCACACCTCCCCACTACTTGAAAGATAGTTCCTGCACTTGGCAATATCGTTTGGTGTTTGGTGTCTGAAACACAGCGGTGGGGCTACAGACAGCCCGGCACCCGGGTGAATCACCCCATGTGGGGGTCCGGGGGTTAATCACCCCATGTGTGGGGTGGGGAGGGGGGGTGAATCACCCCGATGTGTGGGTCTGGGGCGGGGGGGGTGGATCACCCCATGTGTGGGTCTGGGGCGGGGGGGGGCATGAATCACCCCGATGTGTGGGTCGTGGTAGGGGTGGTCATGGTGCCGGTGCAGCGCGGTCAGTGACTCTGGGTGTGTGGAGGGACCAGACTGTCCCCAACTCTGCATCAGCTGGCGGGGATATTGCCGTGTTTATGGCCCCGTGTGTCCGCTGACCGGAGCCGCGGCCCCGCTCCACCCGGCCCCGTGTGTGTGTGCGCTGCCGACCCACGGCCCGTGACAGTGCGGTGGGAGCCAGCTTGGGGGAGTAAGGGATGGGAGCCCCTATCCCACTTAGGAAACCTGAACGGAAACCGCTGGTGACCTTGTGCCCCACCCAAGGTTTGCGTGAAGTTCCCAGAGATTTAGGTCACTCTCCCTAATGGTTGAAAGTGGTTTCCGCATGGCCGAGGTTTCTTCTATGTTCCTGCGATTATTTCAACAAATTCAAAACCGGCGACTAAAAATAGGTTGCCATTTGGTCGAAGCCAGTGGAGTGGGGTCGCTATGTACTTACAGGCAGTCGAATGAAATCTCCTTCGCTGACCGGACATTATGATTGGCTCATTGGAGTTTTCAGCAAACATCCTGTAGGATCGTTGGTTTTCAGGACCTAGAAGTTCCGCCGGTAGGTCAAATGCCCACTAACTTTATTGAACTTCTTAAAACTGTCTCCAGTCCTTCTTCCTCCTTCTCTCCCCCTCCCCTCTCCCCTACGCTCGCCCTTCTCCCTTCCCCCTTCTCTTCCTCTTTCCCCCTTCTCTCCCTATTCCCCCCTCGTCTCTCCCCTTCTCCCCACTTCCACCCCCTTATCTCCCATTCTCTCCCCTTCTCTCCCATCTTTCCCCTTCCCTCCCGCGCTCTCTAAAGGACTTACCGTGCTCTGCGGCAGCCATTCCCTTCATCGCGCAGACAACACTCCTCCGCTGTCCCTGGCCCCCACCTTCGCGATGTGTGTGTGTGTGTGTGTGTGGTCGGTAGCAAAGACGCTGTAGGATCTTTGGTCAGTAGATGCAGCTCACGCTTTGGTCGAGGCTTTCCAGGCGAGTGACCTCTGCCGACTCATGGAAACCTTGGGTGGGGCGCAAGGTCACCAGAGGTTTCCGTTCAGGGTTCATAAGTGGGACAGGGGAGGGATGGGACGTGGCCTGCTTGGAGGAGTAAGGGGAATGGGAGGTAGCCAGCTTGGAGGATTAACGAATGGAGGGATACTCACATAGGGGGGTACCGGATGGGATGTAGCCAGGTTGGGGGATAAGGTATGGAGGTGGCCAGTCTGGGGGTAATGAGAGATGGGAGATCGCCAGCTTGGGGAGTAAGGAATGGGAGGTAGGCAGCTTGGGGGAGTAAGGAATGGGGGTAGGCAGCTTGGGGGAGTAAGGAATGGGAGGTAGGCAGCTTGAAGGAATGGGGGGTAGGCAGCTTGGGGGAGTAAGGGGAATGAAAGGAGGTAGGCAGCTTGGGGGAGTAAGGGGAATGAAAGGGGGTAGCCAGCTTGGTGGAGTAAGTTTGTTGTTCTGCACATCGATCAGGAGGCGATGAAATCGCTCGTTCACACGCAGCCGCCAGAGCAAAGTGTACATACAGTGATGACAAACGCAATGAATGCAATATCCAGTGCAGAACAGTGCAAGATTGTGTTGCAGAAAGCCCGAGGAAGCACGGACGAGAGGGGCCGAAGGGCCAATCTCCGGGCAGAGCGACCAGCGTCCGTGTGGAGTTTACTCGATTTCCCCTCCATGGTGGACGGATCGGGGCAGGGCAGGCGAGCTCAGCCTTCCTCCCGCGTATCCTAGCCCCGACGGGCCGAGTGCCGCCGCCTTCCTCCCCGGACAACAACCGGGGGGAAAAACACAGAAGAAACCTCTTCCAACCCCCCGAATCCCTCAGGGAATGCCCCTGCACCTGCCTTTGGAATCAAGCCGTCACAATTGTGCACGATCAGTCCGCATTATCCTTGTTTTAATATATACTAGACCACGTAGGACACGTTGTGTCCCATCCCCTCAACACGCGGTTGTGGCGTCACACACACAGACAGACAGGGGGGTGAGAGACAAGGGGGGAGAGAGGGAGGGAAAGAGGGAGGAGAGAAGAGGAGGGGGAGAGAGGAGAGGTAGCGGGGAGGGGGGTAGAGAGGAGGGGGGTGAGGAGGGGGGTAGAGAGGAGGGGAGAGAGAGGAGGTGGAGAGGAGAGGTAGCGGGGAGGGGGTATTGAGGAGGGGGTAGAGAGGCGGGTGAGATAGGAGGGGAGATAGAGTAGGGGGAGAGAGGAGGCGGGAGAGGATGGGCTTGGGAGAGGAGGATGGGGAGTAGCGGGCAGAGGGGAAGAGCGGGGCAGCGGGTGTCAACCAAACGACTGCGAGTTGGGCGGGGGGGGGAGGTGTGACGTCACTCGCAGTGCGTGGAACGCAGCGCAGGTCATGCGCGGAAGACCCATTGTGACGTCATCAGCAAGACCATCTCGTTTATTTTCGGATGTGTGAACATTTTCATAAATAACTCTAGAAATAAAGCATGCATTTTTCAGATAAGCTGTTTTGGACTCCAGAAGGAAAATCTCTAACGGAATATGTAAAAATGTTACCGTTAGTGTGTCGTATTTTCGAGAAAATGTGAGTACACACAAACATCACACACAAATAAATACACATCAATATTAGAATTTTATTATAGAAATATAGATGAAAGCTGATCAAGTTCAAGTTGGAATTTATTGTCACATGCACCAATTAAGGTACAGTGATATTTGAATTACCGTACAGCCATACTAAGTAAAAAGCAACAAGACACACAGCCACATAAAATAAAATCTAACATAAACATCCACCACAGCGGAATCCACATTCCTCACTGTGATGGAAGGTAATAAAGTTCAATCATCTTCCCATTTTGTTCACCCGTGGTCGGGGCTGTTGAACCCTCCGCAGTCGCTGCTCGCTGCCGACACACTACATAAAAGTCCCTTTAAACTTCCATGATCCAAAGACATCCTCATGAAGAAGGCCTACGCTTGGACAGCTATCCAGCCAGAAGATGCGAAAGCATTGCGGGAGTTTGCGATATGTCTTAGAAGTATGAAAGAAATGACTACCCTCTTAGACCACATGCAAGAAATGAATGTTGTTAGCAATATGAAAATGATCGCTCTAAAACTGCCCTATAGACTTAGAGAAAAGATAAAGCTGGTCTGTTAGAGGAAATTGAGAATGGAGAGGCCATGCTTCCTGATCTGGTGAACTTCATAGAAAAGGAAGTACGGTTCATGTCAAATTTACGCTATGGGAATATTCAAGATCCTAAACCAATCGCAACTGTCAAAGGTTCTACCTTTACTAAAACAAAAGGAAGATCAGGACCTAAGGGAAGTAGTTTTGTTTCCGCTGTAAATACCTGCAGAAACGAAACGCCAAAAGGAAGAAGATACATCTACTGTTAAACCAAGACGGTTCTGCTTGTCATCCAGCGAGAAGTCAGAGGAATGACAAAGAGATGGCTCACGAGGGAAGGGAAGGGGGGGCTGTCGATGACTGGTCAGCTCGGACCTTGCATCCCATCCCAAGAATGGACACCGCATTCTTGACAGGGCCAAGGAGAGCTTGTAATAGGAACACTTCTCCATCCGTTTCCCACCACGGATGGCTGACCTGCTGAGTTCTACCGGCACTTTGGAGGGGAATGAACAGGTGACGTGTAGGGTCTGGACCCTTCTTTGGGCTGATGGAGTCGGGGGAGAAAGCTGGAAAAAAGAGATGGGGTTGGGACAGACTCCAGGACTTGAGCAGGAGGGGGGAGTTTCTTTAATTTGGAGAATTCAATGTTCATGTCATTGGGCTGTAAGCTATGAGGTGCTGTTCCTCCAGATTGCGTGTCACCTCACTCTGGCAATGTAGGAGGCCCAGGACAGAAACATCAGTGTGGGAGTGGGAAGGGGAGTTAAAATGGTTGGCAACCAGGAGATCCAGCAGGCCTTGGAGTGTAGGGTGAAATACACGCCTAGTCCTGATACAATAGACATCAGACAAGAGACAACAGGTGCAGGAGTAGGTCATTCGGCCTTTCAAGCCAGCATCGCCATTCAATGTGATCATGGCTGATCATCCACAATCAGTACCCCGTTCCTGCCTTCTCCCCTGACTCCGCTATCATTAAGATCCCTATCTAGCTCTCGCTGGAAAGTATCCAGCGAACCGGCCGTCACCGCCCTCTGAGGCAGAGAATTCCACAGACTCACAACTTACTGTGTGAAAAAAGTGTTTCCTCAACTCCGTTCTAAATGGCTTACCTTATTCTTAAACTGTTACCCCTGGTTCTGGACCTCCCCGAACATCGGAAACACGTTTCCTGCCTCTAGCATGTCCAAATCCTAAATAATCCTATATGTTTCAATCAGAATCCCTCTCATCCTAAACTCCAGAGTGTACAAGCCCAGCCACTCCATTCTCTCAGCATATGACTTCTGCCATCCCGGGAATTAAACTTGTGAACCTACGCTGCACTCCCTCAATAGCAAGAATGTCCTTCCTTAAATTTGGAGACCAAAACTGTACACAATACTCCAGGCGTCATCTCACTAGGTCCCTATACAACTGCAGAAGGACCTCTTTGCTCCGATACTCAACTGCTCTTGTTATGACGACCAACATGCCATTCGCTTTATTCACGGCCTGCTGTACCTGCATGCTTACTTTCAGTCACTGATGAACAAGGACCCCGAGATCCCGTTGTACTTCCGCATTTGCCAACTTGACATTTAGATAATAAACTGCCTTCCTGTTTCTGCTACAAAAGTGTATAACCTCACATTTATCCACATACAACTGCATCTGCCATGCATCTGCCCACGCACCCAAACTGTCCAAGTCACCCTGCATTCTCATAGCATCCTCATTACAGTTCACACTGCCACCCAGCTTTGTCTCATCTACAAATTTGCTAATGTTACTTTTAAATCTCTTCATTGATGTATATTGTAAATAGCTGCGGTCCCAGCACCGAGCCTTGCGGTACCCCACTTGTCACTGCCTGCCATTCTGAAAGGGACCCGTTTCGTCTGCCAACCAATTTTCTATCCATGTCAGCACTCTATCCCCAATACCATGTGCCCTAATTTTGCTCACTAATCTCCAATGTGGAACCTTATCAAATGCTGTCTGAAAGTCCTGGTGCATGACATCCACTGGCTCTCCCTTGTCCATTTTCCTAGTTACATCCTCAAAAAATTCCAGAGGATTAGTCAAGCATGATTTCCCCTTCGTAAATCCATGCTGACTTGGACCGATCCTGTTACTGCTATCCAAATATGCGGCTATTTCATCTTTTATAATTGACTCCAGCATCTTCCCCACCACCGATGTCAGGCTAACTGGTCTATAATTCCCTGTTTTCTCTCTCCCGCATTTCTTAAAAAGTGGGATAACATTAGCTACCCTCCAATCCACAGGAACTGATCCTGAATCTATAGAACATTGGAAAATGATCACCAATGTGTCCACGATTTTTAGAGCCACTTACTTAAGTAGCCTGGGATGCAGACCATCAGGCCCTGGGGATTTATCAGCCTTCAGTCCCATCAGTCTATCCAACACCATTTCCTGCCTAATGTGGATTTCCATCACCCCAGATCCACTGGCCACTAGTACACCAGGAAGATTGTTTGTGTCCTCCTTAGGGAAGACGGAACAGTACCTGTTCAACTCATCTGCCATTTTCTTGTTCCCCATAATAAATTCACCTTTTTCAGTCTTCAAGAGTCCAACTTTGGTCTTAACTAATGTTTTCAAGAAGTACAAAATTAGCCAAACATGACCTTCCAGGATTTGTGCCTGGAAGGTAATGTTTGACTAATCTTGGATTTTTGAAGAGGTTACTAGGGAAATTGATGAGGGTAAAGCGGTGGATGTTTCTATATGGACATCAGTAAGGCATTTGACAAGGTTCCTCATGGAAGGTTGGTTAAGAAGGTTCAATTGTTGGGTATTAATGGTGGAGTAGCAAGATGGATTCAACAGTGGCTGAATGGGAGATGCCAGAGAGTAATGGTGGATGGCTGTTTGTCACGTTAGAGGCCGGTGACTAGTGGGGTGCCTCAGGGATATGTGTTGGGTCCACTGTTGTTTGTCATGTACATCAATGATCTGGATGATGGTGTGGTAAATTGGATTAGTAAGTATGCAGATGATACTAAGTTAGGTGGTGTTGTGGATAATGATGTAGATTTTCAAAGTCTACAGAGAGATTTAGGCCATTTGGAAGAGTGGGCTGAAAGATGGCAGATGTAATTTAATGCTGATAAGTGTGAGGTGCTACATCTTGGCAGAACAAATCAAAATAGGACGTACATGGTAAATGGTAGCAAATTGAGGAATGAAGTTGAACAGAGGGATCTAGGAGTAACTGTGCATTGTTCCCTTAGGGTGGAATCTCATGTAGATAGGGTGGTAAAGAAAGCTTTTGGAGTGCTGGCCATTATAAATCAGAGCATTGCGTATAGAAGTTGGGATGTAATGTCAAAATTGTACAAGGCATTGGTGAGGCCAATTCTGAAGTATGGTTGCCAAATTATAGGAAAGATGTCAACAAAATAGAGAGAGTACAGAGGAGATTTACTAGAATGTTGCCTGGGTTTCAGCAACTAAGTTACAGAGAAAGGTTGAACAAGTTAGGTCTTTATTCTTTGGAGCACAGAAGGTTCAGGGGGAACTTGATAGAGGTCTTTAAAATGATGAGAGGGATAGACAGAGTTGACATGGATAAGCTTTTTCCATTGAAGGTAGGGAAGATTCAAACAAGAGGATATGATTTGAGAATTAAGGGACAGAAGTTTAGGGGTAACATGAGGGGGAACTTCTTTACTCAGGGAGTAGTAGCTGTGTGAATGAGCTTCCAGTGGAAGTGGTGGAGGCAGGTTTGATGTTATCATTTAAAAATAAATTGGGTAGGTATATGGACGGGAAAGGAATGGATGGTTATGGTCTGAGTGCAGGTAGATGGGACTAGGGGAGGATAAGTGTTCGGCACGGACTAGAAGGGCCGAGATGGCCTGTTTCAATGCTGTAATTGTTATATGGTTTTCCTCTTCTCATACGTAAAGAAGAAACAGCAGATGCCGGTTTACAAAGAGAGACGCAATCTCCTGGAGTAACTTGCACGTCTGGAGAACATGGACAGGCAACATTCTAGGTCAGGACCCTTCTTCAGACTGCTTGGTGTGGGAGGTGGAGAAAGTTGGAAAGGAGAGGTGGGAGTGGTCGTCTTAGATTCCCTTCCCTCTACAGATGCGGCCTGACCCACTGAGTTCCTCCACCGCTTTAGAGGGAATGGACAAACAACACTTAAGTCAGGACCCTTCTTCAGACTGAGTGGAGAGGGTGAGGGGAGGAAGCTGGAAAAGAGAGATGGGGCAGGACAAAGCCTGGCAAGTGATAGGTGGATACAAAATGCTGGAGTAACTCAGCGGGACAGGCAGCATCTCTAGAGAGAAGGAATGGGTGAAGTTTCAGGTTGAGACCCTTCTTCAGAAGTGATAGGTGGATATAGGTGAGGGAGACACAAGAAACTGCAGATGCTGGAATCTTGCATTTAACACAATTTAGTTAGATGCACAGAATCTCTTGCCCAGAGTGGGGGATTCGAGGACCAGACGACATGGGTTCAAGGTGAAGGGGAAAAGATTTAAAAGGAAATTGAGGGGTACATTCACACAGAGGGTGGTGGGAGTGTGGAACAAACTGTCACAGGAGGTAGTTGAGGCTGGTACCATCCCAAGAAACAGTTAGACAGTTACATGGATTGGACAAGTTTGGAGGGATATGGACCAAACACAGGCAGATGGGACTAGTGTAGCTGGGACATGTTGGTCGGTGTGGGCAAGTTGGGCCGAAGGGCCTGTTTCCACACTGTATCACTCTACGACTAACACAAAGTGCTGGAGTAACTCAGCGGGTCAGGCAGCATCTGTGGAGAACATGGATAGGTGACATTCACAGAGTGCTGGAGTAACTCAGCGTGTCAGGCAGCATCTGTGGAGAACATGGATAGGTAATATTCACAGAGTGCTGGAGTAACTCAGCGGGTCAGGCAGCATCTCTGGAGAACATGGATAGGTGATATTCACAGAGTGCTGGAGTAAGTCAGTGGGACAGGCAGCATGTTGTTTAAGAATGAACTGCAGATGCTGGAAGATCGAAGGTACACAAAAATGCTGGAGAAATTCCGTGGGTGCAGCAGCATCTATGGAGCGAAGGAGATAGGCAACGTTTCGGGCCGAAACCCTTCTTCAGACTGATGGGGGGTGGGGGGGCGGGGGAGAAGAAAGGAAAAAGGAGGAGGAGGAGCCCGAGGGCTGAGGGGGAGCTGGGAAGGGGAGGAGACAGCAAGGGCTAACAGAATTGTGAGAATTCAATGTTCTTGCCAGCAGGATGCAGACTCCCCAAGGGGAATATGAGGTGCTGTTCCTCCAATTTAGGGTGGGCCTCACTCTGGCCATGGAGGAGGCCCCGGACAGAGAGGTCAGATACGGAGTTGAAGTGCTGAGCCACCGGGAGGTCAGGTTGGTTAAGGAGGACCGAGCGGAGGTGTTCGGCGAAACGATCGCCAAGCCTACGCTTGGTTTCACCGATGTAGATCAGCTGACATCTAGAGCAGCAGATGCAATAGATGAGGTTGGAGGAGATGCAGGTGAACCTCTGGCACACCTGTAACGACTGCTTGGGTCCTTGAATGCAGTCGAGGGGGGAGGTAAAGCGACAAGTGTAGCATCCCTTGTGGTTGCAAGGGAAAGTGCCCGGGGAGGGGGTGGTGCGGGAGGGAAGGGAAGAATTGACAAGGGAATTACGGAGGGAACGGTCTTTGCGGAAGGCAGACAGGGGGGGAGATGGGAAGATGTGGCGAATGGTGGGATCACGTTGGAGGTGGCGAAACTGACGGAGGACTATTTGTTGTATGTGACGGCTAGTGGGGCGAAAGGTGAGGACATGTGGGACTCTGCCCTTGTTGCGATTGGGAGGATGGGGAGAGAGAGCAGTGTTGCGGGGTATGGAAGAGACCCTAGTGCGAGCCTCATCTATGGTGGAGGAGGGGAACCCCCGTTCCCTGAATAATGAGGACATTTCAGATGTCCTGGTGTGGAACGCCTCATCCGTGGAGCAGATGCGGCGTAGACGGAGGAATTGGGAGTAGGGGATGGAGTCCTTACAGGAAGCAGGGTGGGAGGAAGAGTAGTCTAGATAGCCATGGGAGTCAGTGGGTTTATAGTGGATGTTGGTCAGAAGTCTATCACCTGTGGTGGAGATAGTGAGGTCAAGGAATGGTAGGGAAGGGTCGGAAATGGTCCAGGTGTATTTGAGTGCCGGATGGAGGTTAGTGGTGAAGTGGATGAAGTCAGTCAGTTGCGTGTGGGTGCAGGAGGTGGCACCAAAGCAATCGTCGGTGTAGCGGAGGTAGAGGTCGGGGATGGGGCCCTGGTATGCCTCAAACAAGGATTGTTCGACGTACCAGACAAGGAGGCAGGCGGACCTGGGGCCCATGCGCGTGCCCATAGCTACGCCTTGTGTTTGGAGGAAATGGGAGGAGTTAAACAAGGCTATTGACGGTAAGGACCAGCTCCGGTAAGCGGAGGAGAGTTTCAGTGGACGGGTATAGGTTGCTTCTCCGGTCGAGGAAGAACCGGAGGCCTTTGAGACCATCCTGGTGGGGGATGGAGGTGTAGAGTGACTGGACGTCCATGATGAAGATGAGAGGATGGGGGCCTAGAGAATGGAATGCATGGAGACGACGGGACAGGCAGCATCTCTGGAGACAAGGAATGGGTGACGTTTCAGGTCGACATTGAAGATGGGGCTCGACCCAGAAACGTTACCCATTCCTTCCAACATTTTGTGTCTACTTAAACAGTGCCTATCTATCCATGTGGCGTTGTGCCAGCAGGCTGGAGGAGCGGGCAAAGGCCTTGCCACAGAGCGGGCAGGTGAAGGGGCACTGGCTGGTGTGGACTTGTCGTTGCTCCAGCAGGTGGTCAAGGCAGGTGAAGCACTTACCACAGGACGGGCAGGGGAAGGGACGCTCACCGCTGTGGGTACGCCGGTGCTGCCACAGGCTGGACATGTGGGTGAAACCCTTGCCACACTCAGCGCACACAAAGGGTCTCTCTCCGGTGTGTATCCGCTGGTGCTCCCGCAACCCCCGTGCTCTCTTGTCACAGTGGGAGCAGCTGCTCGCCGGCGTGGGTCCGCCGGTGTTGCCGCAACCCCCGCAAGCTGTCAAACGACTCACCACAGTACGGGCAGTCGTAGGGCTGGCCATTGGTGTGCACGTGCTGGTGAGACAGGGCGTGGGAGGCCATGGCAAAGCGCTCTCCACACACCGGGCTGGGGACGGGACGGTCACAGGAATGCACCCGCTGGTGGGACAGTAGCTTGGAGGAGCTGCTGAAGCCCTTGCCGCACTGGACGCAGGTGTAGGGGCGCTCGCCAGTGTGGGTGCGCTGGTGCACCAGCAGGGTGCTTGACTGGTTGAAGCCCTTGCCGCACTGGGTGCAGGTGAATGGGCGCTCGCCGGTGTGGATGCGCTGGTGCACCAGCAGGTTGCTGGACCGGGTGAAGCGCTTGCCGCACTGGGTGCAGGTGTAGGGCCGCTCCCCGGTGTGGGTGCGCTGGTGCTTCAGCAGGTGACTGGACTGGGTGAAGTTCTTGCCGCACTGGGCACAGGCGTAGGGGCGCTCCCCGGTGTGGGTGCGTTGGTGAGACAGCAAGCTGCTGGAGCAGACGAAGTTCTTGCCGCATTGGGTGCAGGTGTAGGGCCGCTCCGCGGTGTGGGTGCGCTGGTGCTTCAGTAGGTGACTGGACTGGGTGAAGTTCTTGCCGCACCGGGTGCAGATGTAGGGGCGCTCCCCGGTGTGGGTGCGCTGGTGCCCTAGCAGGTTGTTGGAGCAGTTGAAGCCCTTGCCGCATTGGGTGCAGGTGTAGGGCCGCTCCCCAGTGTGGGTGCGCTGGTGCTTCAGCAGGTGACTGGACTGGGTGAAGTTCTTGCCGCACTGGGCGCAGATGTAGGGCCGCTCCCCGGTGTGGGTGCGCTGGTGCTCCAGCAGGTGACTAGAACGGATGAAACCCTTGCCGCACTGGGTGCAGATGTAGGGGCGCTCCCCGGTGTGGGTGCGCTGGTGAGACAGCAAGGTACTGGAGCAGACGAAGTTCTTGCCGCATTGGTCGCAGGTGTAGGGCCGCTCCGCGGTGTGGGTGCGCTGGTGCTCCAGCAGGTGACTGGACTGGGAGCGCTTGTTGCACTGGGTGCAGGTGTAGGGCCGCTCACCGGTGTGGGAGCGCTGGTGGTCCAACAGGTGGCTGGACTGGATGAAGATCTTGCCGCACTCGGTGCAGCGGTAGGGGTGCTCCCCAGTGTGGGTGCGCTGGTGCTCTAGCAGTGTGCTGGAGTGGGTGAAGCGCTTGCCGCATTGGTCGCAGCAGTAGGGGCGCTCGCCGGTGTGGAGGCGCCGGTGGGACAGCAGTTCTTTGGACTGGGTGAAGCCTTTGCCGCAGTCGCTGCAGGTGTAGGGGCGCTCGCTGGCGTGCAGGCGCCTGTGCCTCTTCAGGTGATTGGACGACTTGAAGCCTTTGCCGCAGTCGGAGCAGGTGAAGGGCCGCTCACTGCTGTGCACCAGCAGGTGCTGCCTTAGCCCCGACAACTGGACAAAGCTCATGTCGCATGTGGAGCAGCCATAGGGCTTCTCGCCCGTGTGCACCTGCCGGTGTATCTTCAGGTGATTCGCCGTCTTGAAGCTCATGCTGCAGTTGGAGCAGGTGAAGGGCCTCTCGCTGGAGTGCATGCTGTTGTGCCCCTGCAAGTACTTGTAGTGAGTGAAGCTCTTGCTGCAGTCCGAGCAGTTGAAGGGACGTTCTCCCGTGTGCACCAACCGGTGGGCCTCCAGCTCGCTCAGGCACCGCCACACCTTGCCACACATGTCAATTTCACTTGTTGGTCCTCCATCGAAGCTCAGCCCGCACACCGAGCAGATGGGGGAGCCCACCGGCACCGTGGCCACCCTCAATGGCCGCTCACGTCCCCGACTCTCCGTCCACAGCAACGGCTCCTAAACCCTGAGGAGGGGAACATAGAGGGTCAACAATCTGGCAAACAGGACATTACTAGCACATATTGAGTGCGTTTATGGCCGTTATAAAGAAACATAGAAAATGGGTGCAGGAGTAGGCCATTCGGCCCTTCGAGCCTGCAACGCCATTCAATATGATCATGGCTGATCATCCAACTCCATATCCTGTACCTGCCTGCTCTCCATACCCCCTGATCCCTTTAGCCACAAGGGCCACATCCAATTCCCTCTTAAATATAGCCAGTGACCTGGCCTCAACTACTTTCTGTGGCAGTGAATTCCACAGATTCACCACTCTCTGTGTGAAAAACAACTTTCTCATCACGGTCCTAAAAGACTTCCCCCTTATCCTTAAACTGTGACCCCTTGTTCTGGACTTCCCCAACATCGGGAACAATCTTCCTGCATCTAGCCTGTCCAAACCCTTAAGAATTTTGTAAGTTTCTATAAGATCACCCCTCAATCTTCTAAATTCTAGCGAGTACAAGCCGAGTCTATCCTGTCTTTCTTGATATGAAAGTCCTGCCATTCCAGCAATCAGTCTGGTGAACCTTCTCTGCACTCCCTCCGTGGCAAGAATGTTCTTCCTCAGCTTAGGAGACCAAAACTGTACGCAATACTTCAGGTGTGGTCTCACCAAGGTCCTGTCCAACTGCAGTAGAACCTCCCTGCTCCTACACTCAAATCCTTTTGCTATGAATGCTAACATACCATTCGCTTTCTTCACAGCCTGCTGCACCTGCATGCCTACTTTTAATGACTGGTGTACCATGACACCCAGGTCTCATTGCATCTCCTCTTTTCCTAAATGGCCACCATTCAGATAATAGTCCACTTTCCTGTTCTTGCACCCAAAGTGGATAACCTCGCGTTTATCCACATTATACTGCATCTGCCATGCATTTGCCCACTCACATAGCCTATCCAAGTCACCTTGCAGCCTCCTAGCATCCTCCTCACAGCCAACACTGCCCCCCAGCTTCGTGTCATCCGCAAACTTGGAGATTTTGCATTCAATTCCCTCGTCCAAATCATTAAGTTACATCCTCGAAAAAAATTCTATAAGATTCGTCAGACATGATTTACCTTTCATAAATTCATGCTGACTTTGTCCAATGATTTCACCACTTTTTCTCTCTCCCTCTCTCTCGCTGCCTCTGTCTCTGCATCTCTCTCTCCTCTCGCCGCCTCTCTGTCTCTCTCTCCCACTATCCCACCCTCTGTCTGTCTCTCTCTCTCTCTGGTTCTCCCTGTCTCTCAGAGTCTTTCTCTCACTCTGTCTGTCGCTATCCCTCTGTGTCTGTCTCTCTCCCCCTCTCTCTCTCTGTCTCTCACGCTGTTTCTCTCTGTCTCTGGTTCTCTCTCTCTCTCTCTCTCTCTCTCTCTGTTTCTGTCTCTCTAGCTCTCTCTATCAATCTCATTTTCAATTTTCAATTAAAAAACTTTATTGGCACGATAAAAAAACATTGTTATATTGCTAAAGTATAAAACATGACATACATACAGTGTATGTATGTCATGTAAGTATACAGTGCATGGATAGATATGTCCCTGTACATAAACTCGCAATATGCCTATAGCCCTTTATTGATTGCTACACGTTCTTGTAGCTGTAAGCAGTACAACACAATAGCAAGTTTAGCAATTCAATATTCATTTCTTAGTGTCAGTTAATGTCAATTAGTGTGTGCGTACATATGTGCATGTTGGTCATTCACCGTCTCTCAGGTTATGGCATGCTGTTACGTATTGTGCACCAAGATGTGCCGTATTTCCTTCGCCAAGGATTATTCTTAGTTTTGATGTATCATCTAGCTCTTTAAAATCAGGGGTTGCTCACTGAGTTTGTCAAAGTATGCTTTCCTTGTTTTGTCAATTTTTTTGCATTTTAGGATTAAGTGCACCTCTGTTTCAACCTCATCTGTCAAACAGTGGCCGCATATTCTGTTTTCTCTTGGTTGCCAGAATCTCTTCTGTCTTCCTTTTTCAACTACCAAATAGTGGTCACTTAACCTGTATTTGGTGAGGGTCTGTCTCTGCTTTATGTCTCTAACAGTTGAGAGATAGTCTGCCAATTTATAGTCTCTTTTTAGGGAACGGTAACATTCTAATCTGCTTTGGATTTTGGTTTCTTTATCCTGATGTTCCAAGTACGTTTCTTTACATTGTTTGATAATCTGGTTCACTCTAATTGGTGATTGGGGGTCAGTATTAATCTGTGGCCGGTCAGGGTTTAACTGGATAGGGTTTAACTGAATAGGAGTAGTTAGTCTCAGTACCAACAGACATAGGGATCTCTTTTTCTGGGTTCCCCTCTTGTGTTTGAAGGGCTTTAAACTGGAGGGTATCTGGGGGGCTAGATTTAAGGTGATTCCAAAACTTTAGTGCTCTATCAGCGGGTATCTGCCTAATTCCGCCCTACATGCGTTTGTTGGTGTTTTCCTTTGGATACGGAGGATGTTCCGACAAAATTCCGCATGCAGGGCCTCTGTTGTATGTTTTTCCCATTTACTATAATTATGGTGACATACTTCACTACCATAAAGCCCAATAGGCTGGATTACACTGTCAAATATTTTAAGACAGATTTTAATTGGGATTTGGATGTTGTAGAAACTTCTTTTTATTGCATACAGAGCTCTTCAAGCTTTCTCTTTTAGTGCATTCACTGCCATATTGAAGCTCCCTGATGCTGAGACGGTTAGACCAAGGTAAGTACAGTTCATAGTGTGTTCGATAACAGTTCCATTGAGAGTAAATTTGTATTTATCTTCCTGACATCTGGGTCTTTTCTGAAAAATCATGATGTTGGTTTTCTTTAGATTTACTACCAGGGCCCAATTTTGGCAGTACTCATCAAGTAGGTCCAACTGTTGCTGCAGTCCCTGTTCTGTGGGGGACAGCAGAACCAAGTCATCCGCATAAAACAGCTAATTTACCTCTCCGTTCAGAAGACAGAGGCCCAGCGCTGTGCTCTGGTCCAACTTTTCTGCCAAATCGTTGATATATACATTAAACAGTGTCGGGCTCAGATTGCAGCCTTGCCGGACGCCTCTTCTATGGGCGAAGAGATCAGTGCGTTTGTCCCCAATTTTAAAGCCACATTTATTATTCAGATACATTGATTTAATAAGGTCATATACCTTTCCTCCTATACCACAGCTGCGGAGTTTGTAATAGAGCCCTTCATGCCAAATAGAGTCAAATGCTGTCTTAAAGTCAATAAAACAGGCAAATATTTTCCCATTTTTCGCTTGGTGTACATGTTTTTCAATGAGAGTGTGGAGGGTATAAATGTGGTCAGTGGTACGGTGTTTTGGGAGGAAGCCAATTTGGTTTTTACTGAAAATGTTGTGTTTGTTAAGGAAATCCTGCATTCTGTTATTTATGATACTGAAGAATAACTTCCCTAGGCCACGGTAGTTATTTGGGTCTAATTTGTTTTCACTATCTCTCTGTCCCTCTCTCTCTCTCTCTCTCTCTCTCTTTCTCTCTCCCTCTGCCTGCCCCTCTCTGTCTGTCTCCCTGTCTCTCTCTGTTTCTGTATCTCTCTCTTTCCCTCTCTATCACTGCCCCTATATCTGTCTGTCTCTCTTTCCCCCTCTCTCTCCCTCTGTCTGTCTCTGTCTCTCTCTCCCTATCTCTCTCTCTCTCTCTCTCTCTGCCTGTCTCTCTGTCTGTCTCTCTCTGTCTCTCCGTCTCTGTCCCTCTCTGTCTCTCTCTCTCTCTCTCTATATATATATATATATATATCTCCCTCTCTCTCTGCATCTGTCTCGTAGTATTTCTCTCTGTCTCTCACTCTTTCTCTGTCTCTCTGTCTGTATCTCTCTGTCTCTGTCTGTCCCTCTCTATCCCTGTCCCTCTATCTCTCTCTTGCTGTCTCTCTCTCCCTCTGTCTCCGTCTGTCTTTCTCTCTCTCCCTCTGTCTTGCTCTCGCTTTGTCTCTCTGTCTCTCTCTTTCTCTGTCTCTCCCTCTTTCTATCTCTCCCTCTCTTTATCTCTCTCTCTCTCTGTCTCCCCCTCCCAGTTCCCCCCTCTCTGTCTCCGCCTCTGTCTCCCCTCTCATCTCCCCTCTCTGTCTGTCTCTCTCCATTTCTCTGTCTCTCTCTATCTGTCTCTCTCCTCTCTGCATCTGTCTCTCCTCTCCTGTCTCTCTCTCTCTCTCTCTGTCTCTCTCTCTGCCCCTGTCTCTGTCCCTGCCTGTGTGTGTGTGTCTCTCTCTCTCTGTCCCTGCCTGTGTGTGTGTGTCTCTCTCTCTCTGTCCCTGCCTCTGTCCCTGTCTCTCTCTCCCTCCCTCTGTCTGTCTCTGTCTTGTGTTCAGTTCTGGGCACCGTGTTACAGGAAAGATGTCGTCGACCTGGAAAGGGCGCGGAGAAGATTTACGAGGATGTTGCCGGGTCTCGAGGGGCCTGAGCTACAGGGAGAGGTTGGGGCAGGGCTGGGACTCTATGCCTTGTAGCACAGGAGGATGAGCGGTGATCTTGGAGAGGTGCACAAAATCACCAGTGGACTAGATCGGGTAGAGTCTCTTGCCCAGAGTGGAGGTGTCAAGGACCAGAGGACACGGGTTTAAGGTAAGTGACGCGCGGATGGGGAAGAAATCAATATGAAACCTGAGGGGCAACTTTTCCACACTTTTCGAGCTTGGTGGGTGTATGGAACGAGCTGCCGGAGGAGGAAGTTGAGGCAGAGACTATCCCAACACTTGGACAGGTACATGGATTAGTGTAGATGAGGCATGTTGGCCGGTGTGGGCAAGTTGAGCCGAAGGGCCCGTTTCCGCCCTGTATCACTCCCTCTCTCTCTCTCTCTCTCTCTCTCCCTGTTTGTCTCTCTCTTTTTCTGTTTATCTCTCTCTCTCCCTGTTTCTCGTCTTGTTTCTCTCTCTCTTTCTCTGTCTCGCTCTCTGTTTCTCTCTGTCTCTCTCTTTCTCTGTCTCTCTATCTCTCTATCTCAGTCTGAAGAAGGGTCTCGACCCGAAATATCACCCATTCCTTCTCTCCAGAGATGCTGCCTGACCCGCTGAGTTACTCCAGAAATGTGTGTCTATCTTCAGTGAAATCCAGCATCTGCATTTCCTTATCACACCCTCTTTCTCTGTCACTCTCTCTGTGTTTCTACCTCTGTCTCTCTCTCTCTCATTATCTCTCTCTTTCCCTCTCTCTCTCCCTCTCTCTCTGTCTCTGTATTGAGACTAGAAGTCGGGAGGTCACGTTGCAGTTGTACAAGACTAGTGTAGATGGGGCATGTTGGTCGGGGTGGGACTAGTGTAGATGGGGCATGTTGGTCGGGGTGGGACTAGTGTAGATGGTGCATGTTGGTCGTGGTGGGACTAGTGTAGATGGGGCATGTTGGTCGGGGTGGGACTAGTGTAGATGGGGCATGTTGGTCGGGGTGGGACTAGTGTAGATGGGGCATGTTGGTCGGGGTGGGACTAGTGTATATGGGGCATGTTGGTCGGGGTGGGACTAGTGTAGATGGGGCATGTTGGTCGGGGTGGGACTAGTGTAGATGGGGCATGTTGGTCGGGGTGGGACTAGTGTAGATGGGGCATGTTGGTCGGGGTGGGACTAGTGTAGATGGGGCATGATGGTCGGGGTGGGACTGGTGTAGGTGGGGCATGTTGGTCGTGGGGGGACTAGTGTAGATGGGGCATGTTGGTCGGGGTGGGACTAGTGTAGATGGGGCATGTTGGTCGGGGTGGGACTAGTGTAGATAGGGCATGTTGGTCGGGCTGGGACTAGTGTAGATGGGGCATGTTGGTCGGGGTGGGACTGGTGTAGATGGGCATGTTGGTCGGAGTGGGACAGGTGTAGCTGGGGCATGTTGGTCGGGGTGGGACTAGTGTAGATGGGGCATGTTGATCGGGGTGGGACTAGTGTAGATGGGGCATGTTGGTTGGGGTGGGACGAGTGTACATGGGGCATGTTGGTCAGGGTGGGACTAGTGTAGATGGGGCATGTTGGTCGGGGTGGGACTAGTGTAGATGGGGCATGTTGGTCGGGGTGGGACTAGTGTAGATGGGGCATGTTGGTCGGGGTGGGACTAGTGTACATGGGGCATGTTGGTCGGGATGGGCCTAGTGTAGATGGGGCATGATGGTCGGGGTGGGACTGGTGTAGATGGGGCATGTTGGTCGTGGTGGGACTAGTGTAGATGGGGCATGTTGGTCGGGGTGGGACTAGTGTAGATGGGGCATGTTGGTCGGGGTGGGACTAGTGTAGATGGGGCATGTTGGTCGGGGTGGGACTAGTGTAGATGGGGCATGTTGGTCGGGGTGGGACTAGTGTAGATGGGGCATGTTTGTCGGGGTGGGACTAGTGTAGCTGGGGCATGTTGGTCGGGGTGGGACTAGTGTACATGGGGCATGTTGGTCGGGATGGGCCTAGTGTAGATTGGGCATGTTGGTCAGGGTGGGCCTATTGTAGATGGGGCATGTTGGTCGGGGTGGGACTAGTGTAGATGGGGCATGTTGGTCGGGGTGGGACTAGTGTACATGGGGCATGTTGGTGATGGTGGGACTAGTGTAGATGGGGCATGTTGGTCGGGGTGGGACTAGTGTAGATGGGGCATGTTGGTCGGGGTGGGACTAGTGTAGATGGGGCATGTTTGTCGGGGTGGGACTAGTGTAGCTGGGGCATGTTGGTCGGGGTGGGACTAGTGTACATGGGGCATGTTGGTCGGGATGGGCCTAGTGTAGATTGGGCATGTTGGTCAGGGTGGGCCTAGTGTAGATGGGGCATGTTGGTCGTGGTGGGACTAGTGTAGATGGGGCATGTTGGTCGGAGTGGGACTAGTGTAGATGGGGCATGTTGGTCGGGATGGGCCTAGTGTAGATTGGGCATGTTGGTCAGGGTGGGACTAGTGTAGATGGGGCATGTTGGTCAGGGTGGGCCTAGTGTAGATTGGGCATGTTGGTCAGGGTGGGCCTAGTGTAGATGGGGCATGATGGTCGGGGTGGGACTGGTGTAGATGGGGCATGTTGGTCGTGGTGGGACTAGTGTAGATGGGGCATGTTGGTCGGGGTGGGACTAGTGTAGATGGGGCATGTTGGTCGGGGTGGGACTAGTGTAGATGGGGCATGTTGGTCGGGGTGGGACTAGTGTAGATGGGGCATGTTGGTCGGGGTGGGACTAGTGTACATGGGGCATGTTGGTGATGGTGGGACTAGTGTAGATGGGGCATGTTGGTCAGGGTGGGACTAGTGTAGATGGGGCATGTTGGTCGGGGTGGGACTAGTGTAGATGGGGCATGTTTGTCGGGGTGGGACTAGTGTAGCTGGGGCATGTTGGTCGGGGTGGGACTAGTGTACATGGGGCATGTTGGTCGGGATGGGCCTAGTGTAGATTGGGCATGTTGGTCAGGGTGGGCCTAGTGTAGATGGGGCATGTTGGTCGTGGTGGGACTAGTGTAGATGGGGGCATGTTGGTCGGGGTGGGACTAGTGTTGATGGGGCATGTTGGTCGGGATGGGCCTAGTGTAGATTGGGCATGTTGGTCAGGGTGGGCCTAGTGTAGATTGGGCATGTTGGTCAGGGTGGGACTAGTGTAGATGGGGCATGTTGGTCAGGATGGGCCTAGTGTAGATGGGGCATGTTGGTCAGGGTGAGCCTAGTGTAGATGGGGAATGTTGGTCAGGGTGGGCCTAGTGTAGATTGGGCATGTTGGTCAGGGTGGGCCTAGTGTAGTTGGGGCATGATGGTCGGGGTGGGACTGGTGTAGGTGGGGCATGTTGGTCGTGGTGGGACTAGTGTAGATGGGGCATGTTGGTCGGGGTGGGACTAGTGTAGATGGGGCATGTTGGTCGGGGTGGGACAAGTGTACATGGGGCATGTTGGTCGTGGTGGGACTAGTGTAGATGGGGCATGTTGGTCGGGGTGGGACTAGTGTAGATGGGGCATGTTGGTCGGGATGGGCCTAGTGTAGATTGGGCATGTTGGTCAGGGTGGGACTAGTGTAGATGGGGCATGTTGGTCAGGGTGGGCCTAGTGTAGATTGGGCATGTTGGTCAGGGTGGGACTAGTGTAGATGGGGCATGTTGGTTGGGATGGGCCTAGTGTAGATGGGGCATGTTGGTCAGGGTGGGCCTAGTGTAGATGGGGCATGTTGGTCAGGGTGGGCCTAGTGTAGATTGGGCATGTTGGTCAGGGTGGGCCTAGTGTAGATGGGACATGTTGGTCAGGGTGGGCCTAGTGTAGATTGGGCATGTTGGTCAGGGTGGGCCTAGTGTAGGTTGGGCATGTTGGTCGGGTGGGACTAGTGTAGATGGGGCATGTTGGTCAGGGTGGGCCTAGTGTAGATGGGGCATGTTGTTCGGGATGGACCTAGTGTAGATGGGGCATGTTGGTCGGGATGGGCCTAGTGTGGATTGGGCATGTTGGTCAGGGTGGGACTAGTGTAGATGGGGCATGTTGGTCAGGGTGGGCCTAGTGTAGATTGGGCATGTTGGTCAGGGTGGGACTAGTGTAGATGGGGCATGTTGGTTGGGATGGGCCTAGTGTAGATGGGGCATGTTGGTCAGGGTGGGCCTAGTGTAGATGGGGCATGTTGGTCAGGGTGGGCCTAGTGTAGATTGGGCATGTTGGTCAGGGTGGGCCTAGTGTAGATGGGACATGTTGGTCAGGGTGGGCCTAGTGTAGATTGGGCATGTTGGTCAGGGTGGGCCTTGTGTAGGTTGGGCATGTTGGTCGGGTGGGACTAGTGTAGATGGGGCATGTTGGTCAGGGTGGGCCTAGTGTAGATGGGGCATGTTGGTCGGGATGGGCCTAGTGTAGATGGGGCATGTTGGTCAGGGTGGGACTAGTGTAGATGGGGCATGTTGGCCGGTGTGGGCAAGTTGGGCTGAAGGGCATGTTTCCGCGCTGTACCTCTCTCTCTTTGTCTGTCTGTCCCTCTCTGTCTCTTTCTCATTCTGTCTGTCAGTCTCTCTCTCTCCCCCCCACACTGAGGTCACACTGGCTTCTCATTTTCAGCCTGTGTCCTTTACTGTGTGTGTGTGTGTGTCTCTCTCTCTGTCTGTTTCTCTGTCTCTCTCTCTGTCTCTCTCTCCCTGTCTCTCTCTCTGTCACTCACTCTCTCTCTCTCTCTCTCTGTCTCTCTCTCTCTCTCTCTCTCTCTCTCTCTCTCTATCAATATATCTCTCTGTCTGTCTCTCTCTGTCTCTTTCTCTCTCTTTCTGTCTCTCTCTCTTTCTGTCTCTCTCTCTGCCTCACTCTGTCTCTGTCTCTCTCTTTCCCTCTCTGTCTCTCTCTCCCTCTGTCTGCCTGTCTCTCTCGCTCCCTCTCCCTCTCTCTGTCTCTTTCTCTCTCTCCCTCTCTCCCTCTCTATCATAGAAACATAGAAACATAGAAAATAGGTGCAGGAGTAGGCCATTCGGCCCTTCGAACCTGCACCGCCATTCAATATGATCATGGCTGATCATCCAACTCAGTATCCTGTACCTGCCTTCTCTCCATACCCCCTGATCCCTTTAGCCACAAGGGCCACATCTAACTCCCTCTTAAATATAGCCAATGAACTGACCTCAACAACCTTCTGTGGCAGAAAATTCCAGAGATTCACCACTGTCTGTGTGAAAAATGTTTTTATCATCTCGGTCCTGAAAGATTTCCCCCTTATCCTTAAACTGCGACCCCTTGTTCTGGACTTCCCCAACATCGGGAACAATCTTCCTTCATCTAGCCTGTCCAAACCCTTAAGAATTTTGTAAGTTTCTATAAGATGCCCCCTCAATCTTCTAAATTCTAGCGAGTACAAGCCGAGTCTATCCAGTCTATCTTCATATGAAAGTCCTGACATCCCAGAAATCAGTCTGGTGAACCTTCTCTGTGCTCCCTCTATGGCAAGAATGTCTTTCCTCAGATTAGGAGACCAAAACTGTACGCAATACTCCAGGTGTGGTCTCACCAAGAGCCTGTACAACTGCAGTAGAACCTCCCTGCTCCTATACTCAAATCCTTTTGCTATGAATGCTAACATACCATTCACTTTATAACCATATAACAATTACAGCACGGAAACAGGCCATCTCGGCCCTACAAGTCCGTGCCGAACAATTATTTTCCCTTAGTCCCACCTGCCTGCACTCATACCATAACCCTCCATTCCCTTCTCATCCATATGCCCATCCAATTTATTTTTAAATGATACCAACAAACCTGCCTCCACCACTTCCACTGGAAGCTCATTCCACACCGCTACCACTCTCTGAGTAAAGAAGTTCCCCCTCATGTTACCCCTAAACTTCTGTCCCTTAATTCTGAAGTCATGTCCTCTTGTTTGAATCTTCCCTATTCTCAAAGGGAAAAGCTTGTCCACATCAACTCTGTCTATCCCTCTCATCATTTTAAAGACCTCTATCAAGTCCCCCCTTAACCTTCTGCGCTCCAGAGAATAAAGACCTAACTTATTCAACCTTTCTCTGTAACTTAGTTGTTGAAACCCAGGCAACATTCTAGTACATCTCCTCTGTACTCTCTCTATTTTGTTGACATCCTTCCTATAATTGGGCGACCAAAATTGTACACCATACTCCAGATTTGGTCTCACCATTGCCTTGTAAAATTTTTACATTACATCCCAGCTTCTATACTCAATGCTCTGATTTATAATGGCTAGCATACTAAAAGCTTTCTTTACCACCCTATCTATATGAGATTCCACCTTCAAGGAACTATGCACGGTTATTCCCAGATCCCTCTGTTCAACTGCATTCTTCAATTCCCTACCATTTAGTAGGTATAACCATATAACCATATAACAATTACAGCACAGAAACAGGCCATCTCGGCCCTACAAGTCCGTGCCGAACAACTTTTTCCCCTTACTCCCACCTGCCTGCACTCATACCATAACCCTCCATTCCCTTCTCATCCATATGCCTATCCAATTTATTTTTAAATGATACCAACGAACCTGCCGCCACCACTTCCACTGGAAGCTCATTCCACACCGCTACCACTCTCTGAGTAAAGAAGTTCCCCCTCATGTTACCCCTAAACTTCTGTCCCTTAATTCTGAAGTCATGTCCTCTTGTTTGAATCTTCCCTATTCTCAAAGGGAAAAGCTTGATCTCATCAACTCTGTCTATCCCTCTCATCATTTTAAAGACCTCTATCAAGTCCCCCCTTAACCTTCTGCGCTCCAGAGAATAAAGACCTAACTTATTCAACCTATCTCTGTAACTTAGTTGTTGAAACCCAGGCAACATTCTAGTAAATCTCCTCTGTACTCTCTCTATTTTGTTGACATCCTTCCTATAATTGGGCGACCAAAATTGTACACCATACTCCAGATTTGGTCTCACCAATGACTTGTACAATTTTAACATTACATCCCAGCTTCTATACTCAATGCTCTGATTTATAAAGGCCAGCATACCAAAAGCTTTCTTTACCACCCTATGAGATTCCACCTTCAAGGAACTATGCACGGTTATTCCCAGATCCCTCTGTTCAACTGTATTCTTCAATTCCCTACCATTTATCATGTACGTCCTATTTTGATTTGTCCTGCCAAGGTGTAGCACCTCACATTTATCAGCATTAAACTCCATCTGCCATCTTTCAGCCCATTCTTCCAAATGGCCTAAATCACTCTGTAGACTTTGGAAATCCTCTTCATTATCCACAACACCCCCTATCTGGTATAATCTGCATACTTACTAATCCAATTTACCACCCCTTCATCCAGATCATTGATGTACATGACAAACAACAAAGGACCCAACACAGATCCCTGAGGCACCCCACTAGTCACCTGCCTCCAACCCGACAAACAGCCATCCACCATTACCCTCTGGCTTCTCCCATTCAGCCATTGTTGAATCCATCTTGCTACTCCTGCATTTATACCCAACAGTTGAACCTTCTTAACCAACCTTCCATGAGGAACCTTGTCAAAGGCATTACTTAAGTCCATATAGACAACATCCACTGCTTTACCCTCGTCAATTTCCCTAGTAACCGCTTCAAAACATTCAAGAAGATTAGTCAAACATGACCTTCCAGGCACAAATCCATGTTGACTGTTCCTAATCAGACCCTGTTTATCCAGATGCTTATATATATTATCTCTAAGTATCTTTTCCATTAATTTGCCCACCACTGAAGTCAAACTAACAGGTCTATAATTGCTAGGTTTACTCTTAGAACCCTTTTTAAACAATGGAACATGCGCAGTACGCCAATCCTCGGGGACTATTCCCGTTTCTAATGACATTTGAAATATTTCTGTCATAGCCCCGGCTATTTCTACACTAACTTCCCTCAATGTCCTAGGGAATATACTTTCTTCACTGCCTGCTGCACCTGCATCTCCCTCTCTCTCTCCCTCTCTCCATCCCTCTCTCCGTCCCTCTCCCCGTCCCTCTCTCCGTCTCTCTCTCTGTCTCTCTCTCTCTGTCTGTCTCTCTCTCACACTCTCTGGGACAGAGGATTCAAAGGAATAGGTGACGATTCGGGTCGAGACCCTTCTTCAGACTCAAGAACCATTTCCTTCGCTCCATAGATGCTGCCTCACACGCTGAGTTTCTCCAGCATTTTTGTCTAACAACAAGAGTCCAATCACCTTCACTGGACAATAGACAACAGGTGCAGGAGGAGGCCATTTGGCCCTTCGAGCCAGCACCCCCATTCAATGTGATCATGGCTGATCATCCCTAATCTCTGTGGAAATGAAAAGCCATGGATGACAGCAGAGGTGCACTCGCTGCTGAGGGCCCGTGATGCAGCCTACAGAGCCGGTAACACAGCTGCTCTTCCATCTACCAGGACTGCACTGGAAAAAGGAATCAAGGCAGCGAAACGTGCCTATGCAGAGAAAATCCAGGGACACCTCTGTGACACAGGAGACAGCAGGAGGATGTGGAAGGGAATCCAAACACTGACGGGGTACAAGGCAAGGCAGCAGGTGACTGACACCGACACTTCTCTTCCAGATAAACTTCCAGATAATTGTTCCAGAAGAACAATTTCTTTGCACGTTTTGATGCAGCTAACACCACACCCAATGGGAGAACCTGCCCTTGCTTACAAACTGACCAGCCAGTCCTGACCATAGACTCGATGTACACACGGAGAATCCTGTCCAAGGTCAACCCGTGGAAAGCAGTTGGACCCGACAACATCCCAGGCCGTGTGCTCAAGGAATGTGCGGATGAGTTAGCAGAAGTGCTAACAGACATCTTCAACATCTCCCTTAGTCAAGCCATTGTCCCCACATGCCTCAACACCTCCACAATAATCCCAATAGCAAAGAAATCAGTTGTGGCTTGCCTAAATGATTACCGCCCTGTTGCCCTGACCCCCATAGTAATGATGTGCTTTGAACGCCTGGTTAAACCTCACATTACTGCCAGCCTCTCCTCATCGTTAGACCCCCTCCAGTTCGCCTATCGCCCCAACCGTTCTACAGAAGATGCCATCTCTACTACGCTGCACACAGTACTCACTCATCTGGAAAACAAAAACACCTACGCCAGAATCCTGTACATTGACTTCAGCTCAGCTTTTAACACCATCATCCCACAGAGACTTGTGGAGGAACTAACCCTGCTGGGCCTCAACACCACCCTGTGTAACTGGATCCTGGACTTACTGACATAGAGACCGCAGTCAGTCCATGTTGGCAAGAATACCTCAGGCTCGATCACGCAAGGCTGTGTGCTCAGCCCGCTGTTGTTCCCACTGCTCACACATGACTGTGCTGCCAGATTCAGGGGCAATAAGATTATAAAATTTGCAGATGACACCACAGTGGTGGGTCTCATCAGTGGAGAGGATGAAACAATGTACAGGGAGAAAGTGAAACAACTAGTGGACTGGTGCGGCAACAACAATTTAGCATTAAACGTCGACAAAACAAAGGAGATGATTGTCGACTTCAGGAGGTCGCAGCCCAAACACACACCCCTCAACATCAGCGACATCACGGTGGAGAGCATAAAGTTCCTCGGAGTGCAAATTACAGACAGTCTCACCTGGTCCAGGAACATCACTGGGATTGTCAAACGGGCCCATCAGCGACTGCACTACCTGAGGAAACTCAAACAGGTCTCACTCCCCACCAACATCCTCAGGACTTTTTACAGGGGCACGGTGGAGTCTGTACTTACGTACTGCATGAACACATGGTACTCCAACTGTAACTGCTCAGACAGGAAGCCTCTGCAGAGAGTAGTGAGGGGAGCAGAGAGGATCATTGGCGTCTCCCTAACCTCGGTACAAGAACTGTTCCAGAGCCGCTGCCTGAAAAAAGCACTGAGCATAGCAAAGGACAGACTGCACCCACTCCACACACACCTGGATCTCCTGCCATCAGGCAAGAGATACCGTAGCATCAAAGCCCGGACAACCAGACTGCTAAACAGTTTCCTGCCACAGGCTGTGAGGCTGCCAAACAGTCATTCCACCTGATTCTGCTGCTTTTTGAACTGATCATTTAATAACTGGCACTGAGTAATAACTCTGGCACTGGCTCAGGCCACTTAAATCAGCTGCCCTGGACATTTTATGACTGTTACTTGTATTTTAATGTTGCTGTTTTTACCTGCACTTTTGTTTAACTATTCGTACTGTTTTATCAGGAACTGGATTGTTTTTTTTAATCATTATATTTTATGCCTGGAACATGGATTTGTGGCTGGAAGGTCATGTTTGACTAATCTTCTAGAATTTTTTGAAGAGGTTACTCGGGAAATTGATGAGGGTAAAGCAGTGGATGTTGTCTATATGGACTTCAGTAAGGCCTTTGACAAGGTTCCTCATGGAAGGTTGGTTACGAAGGTTCAATTGTTGGGTATTAATGGTGGAGTAGCAAGATGGATTCAACAGTGGCTGAATGGGAGATGCCAGAGAGTAAGGGTGGATGGCTGTGTTCAAGAAGGAACCGCAGATGCTGGAAAGTCGAAGGTACACAAAAATGCTGGAGAAACTCAGCGGGTGCAGCAGCATCTATGGAGCGAAGGAAATAGGTAACTTTTCACGAAAAGTTACCTATTTCCTTCGCTCCATAGATGCTGCTGCACCCGCTGAGTTTCTCCAGCATTTTGGTGTACCTAAGGGTGGATGGCTGTTTGTCAGGTTGGAGGCTGGTGACTACTGGGGTGCCTCAGGGATCTGTGTTGGGTCCACTATTGTTTGTCATGTACATCAATAATCTGGATGATGGTGTGGTAAATTGGATTAGTAAGTATGCAGATGATACTAAGATAGGTGGTGTTGTGGATAATGAAGTAGATTTTCACAGTCTACAGAGAGATTTAGGCCATTTGGAAGAGTGGGCTGAAAGATGGCAGATGGAGTTTAATGCTGAAGTGTGAGGTGCTACATCTTGGCAGGACAAATCAAAATAGGACGTACATGGTAAATGGTAGGTATTGAGGAATGCAGTTGAACAGAGTGATCTAGGAATAACTGTGCATAGTTCCCTGAAGGTGGAATCTCATGTAGATAGGGTGGTAAAGAAAGCTTTTAGTGTGCTGGCCTTTATAAATCAGAGCATTGAGTATAGAAGTTGGGATGTAATATTAAAATTGTACAAGGCATTGGTGAGGCCAATTCTGGAGTATGGTGTACAATTTTGGTCGCCTAATTATCGGAAGGATGTCAACAAAATGGAGAGAGTAGAGGAGATTTACTTGAATGTTGCCTGAGTTTCAGCAACTAAGTTACAGAGAAAGGTTGAACAAGTTAGGTCTTTATTCTTTGGAGCGCAGAAGGTTAAGCGGAGATTTGATAGAGGTCTTTAAAATGATGAGAGGGAAAGACAGAGTTGACGTGGATAAGCTTTTCCCTTTGAGAGGAGGGAAGATTCAAACAAGTGGACATGAGTTGAGAATTAAGGGACAGAAGTTTAGGGGTAATACGAGGGGGAACTTCTTTACTCAGAGAGTGGTAGCTGTATGGAATGATCTTCCAGTGGAAGTGGAGGAGGCAGGTTCAATTTTATAATTTAAAAATAAATTGGATAGGTATATGGACGGGAGAGGAAAGGAGGGTTATGGCCTGAATGCCTGAGTGCATGTAGATGGGACTAGGGGAAAATAAGTGTTCGGCACGGACATGAAAGGCCGAGATGGCCTGTTTCTGTGCTGTAATTGTTATATGGTTATGCGTGAAATGTTTAAGTTTTATGTGCGATGCTCCGGTATTCCCTGGGAAATGTCGTCTCATTTTGCACTGGACAATTGTTGCTTTGCAAGATGACAATAAAGGATGATAATGATAATAATAATAATCAGTACCCCGTTCCTGCCTTCTAGCTCTCTCTTGAAAAAAACATCCAGAGAACCAGCCTCCACCACCCTCTGAGGCAGAGAACCCCACACTTACAACTCTCTGGATGGAAAATATTCTCCTCATCTCAGTCCCAAATGGCCACAGATTCACAACTCTCTGGGTGGAAACGTTTCTCCTCATCTCAGTCCCAAATGGCCACAGATTCACAACTCTCTGGGTTAAAAAGTTTCTGCTCGTCTCAGTCCTAAATGGCCACAGATTCACAACTCTCTGGGTGGAAACATGTTTCCTGCCTCTAGCGTTTCCAAGCCTTTAACATTCTTATATGTTTCAATGAGATGCCCTCTCATCCTTCTAAACTCCAGAGTGTACAAGCCCAGCCGCTCATTCTCTCAGCATATGACAGTCCCGCCATCCCGGGAATTAACCTTGTAAACCTACGCTGCACTCCCTCAATAGCAAGAATGTCCTTCCTCAAATTAGGAGAGAGTGAGAAGAGAGAAGAGAGAAAAGGAGAGGGAGGGGGGGAGAGAGAGAGAGGGGGGGGAGAGAGAGGGGGGGGGAGAGAGAGAGGGGGGGGGGGGAGAGAGAGGGGGGGGAAAGAGAGAGAGGGGGGGGAAAGAGAGAGAGGGGGAGAGAGAGAGAGAGAGGGGAGAGAGAGAGAGGGGAGAGAGAGAGAGGGGGGGAGAGAGAGAGAGAGAGGGGGGGGGGGGACGCCGCCTGCCAGCGCCTGTGCATGCTCCCCCTGCTGCATTAAAGGGAATGCATGCTCCCCCTGCTGCATTAAAGAGAATGCATGCATCACTGGCTGCATTAAAGGGAATGCATGCATCACTGGCTGCATATAACTTATAAGGGAATGAATGCTCCCCCTGCTGCATTAAAGGGAATGCATGCTCCCCCTGCTGCATTAAAGGGAATGCATGCTCCCCCTGCTGCATTGCTGCCTCCCCCGCAGCGCTTCACCCTTACCTGCTTATTTTTGTAGCTGGATTCCCGCACCACATGCGTTTGGGTGGCGACCTCTTGTCCAAAGCAAAGATCCTGTAGCGGAGCAAGATCCTGGGTCTTGTCCACAAAGGCGCTTCCGGCGGGAGGGGGACGCTTTAGGGCGGCGCACCGGAGCTGGCAACGCGGGACGGCGGGTCTCAGGCGTCCGGGTGGAGGGCGAAAATCCGCATGTTGGTTCCGGGGTGGGTTTTGTTTGTTGGTGCATTGAGGGTGGAATGGAGAGAAAAAAGGAGGGAGAGAAGGAGGAGGGAGGTAGAGAGGTAGAGAGAGAGGGAATCAGTGTGAGGTAAAGTTTAAGAGAATTTTGAAGACATTTGAGAATGTTTTAAGGAAGTTTTGGAGATTGAGAGCAAAGATCTTATAGCGGAGCAAGATGGGTTACTCTCACGACTAAACTCCACCTCAACCAAGATCTTTGACCTCAACTATTCGCCGCATCTGCCGCTCCCGCTATTTATAGCCCCTCCCTCCCCCTCACGTGACCGGCGGCTCCAACCAGAGCGCGGGTCACGTGGACAGCTCTAATTTCCCGTCTCCCCCATCCTCGCTTTCCCGCCGCCGCGCTGACGTTGACGTTGACGTCTCCCCCATCCTCGCTTTCCCGCCGCCGCGCTGACGTTGACGTTGACGTCTCCCCCATCCTCGCTTTCCCGCCGCCGCGCTGACGTTGACGTTGACGTCTCCCCCAACCTCGCTTTCCCGCCGCCGCGCTGACGTTGACGTTGACGTCTCCCCCATCCTCGCTTTCCCGCCGCCGCGCTGACGTTGACGTTGACGTCTCCCCCATCCTCGCTTTCCCGCCGCCGCGCTGACGTTGACGTTGACGTCTCCCCCAACCTCGCTTTCCCGCCGCCGCGCTGACGTTGACGTTGACGTTGACGTCTCCTCCAACCTCGCATTCCAGCCGCCGCGCCGCTGAGGGGGCGGGGCTTGAGAGACGTCAACGTCAGCGCGCTCGCGTGCGCGTCTCCCCCCCCCCCCCCCGCGCTGCCTCGGACAGTGCGCATGCGCCGCACTCCGCGCTCGGCCCCTCCACCCGGCGGCGGGACAGCTCGAGATCTCGGCGGCTTTTGGCGCTTTTTCCCGCCGAGGGCTCGAGCTGTCCACGGGACTAATGAAATAATTAATAACCTGGGACTTGTGTGGAAGCTGCTGCAGTGATGCATCTCCTGCAGTGGGGCATCTCCTGCAGTGGGGCATCACCTGCAGTGGGGCAACTCCTGCAGTGGGGCAACTCCTGCAGTGGGGCATCTCCTGCAGTGGGGCAGCTCCTGCAGTGGGGCATCTCCTGCAGTGGGGCATCTCCTGCAGAGATGCATCTCCCGCAGTGGGGCATCTCCTGCAGTGGAGCAACTCCTGCAGTGGGGCATCTCCTGCAGTGGGGCATCTCCTGCAGAGATGCATCTCCCGCAGTGGGGCAACTCCTGCAGTGGGGCATCTCCTGCAGTGGGGCAGCTCCTGCAGTGGGGCATCACCTGCAGTGGAGCCACTCCTGCAGTGGGGCATCTCCTGCAGTGGGGCATCTCCTGCAGTGATGCATCTCCTGCAGTGGGGCATCTCCTGCAGTGGAGCAACTCCTGCAGTGGGGCATCTCCTGCAGAGATGCATCTCCCGCAGTGGGGCAACTCCTGCAGTGGGGCATCTCCTGCAGTGATGCATCTCCTGCAGTGGGGCAACTCCTGCAGTGGGGCATCACCTGCAGTGGAGCAGCTCCTGCAGTGGGGCATCTCCTGCAGTGGAGCAACTCCTGCAGTGGGGCAACTCCTGCAGTGGAGCAACTCCTGCAGTGGGGCATCTCCTGCAGTGGAGCAACTCCTGCAGTGGGGCAACTCCTGCAGTGGAGCAGCTCCTCAGGCAGCGTGTCCCAGATTGCAACCACCCTCTGGGTGAGTCTAATCTCATCCACAGGTACACAAAAATCTCATCCACGTCCGTTTTATTGTTCTGTTAGTATAGTCTGGTCTGCAGTTCCTTGTTCCATCGTCTTATTCTAATTGCTGACTCCAAATACTACGTTTCCTCATCTGTTCTTGCCCCATCAGAGACATTCTCCCCTTTGTTCCACCAATCCACCACAATCCTTCTCTACAAGTAAAAAACAACTTGTTTTTGTTGCTGTTTCATGGAAACATAGAAGATCGGTGCAGGAGTAGGCCATTCGGCCCTTCGAGCCTGCACCGCCATTCAATATGATCATGGCTGATCATCCAACTCAGTATCCTGTACCTGCCTTCTCTCCATACCCCCTGATCCCTTTAGCCACATGGGCCACATCTAACTCCCTCGTAAATATAGCAAATATAGCATTTCCTACTGGTGAAGGGTCTCTGATCTGAAACTGAACTGTTTCTTTCTCCACAAATGCTGTCAAATCTGCTGAATGTTTTTTGAATTTTCTTCAATTTTTATTTCAGATTTTCAGCATCTGCGGTTCTTTTGAAGTTGTGACCGGCCAACAACGAATCAAAGGAGATCAGATACGTGGTGTCGTAATCTACTGGGATTCAAGTAACTAGTATGTGTTTCAATGGGAAGGTTCTGCCTACTCGGGATGGGACTCCATTTTAGTTTAGTTTAGAGATACAGCACGGAAACAGGCCCTTCAGCCCACCGAGTCCACGCCGACCAGCGAGCCCCACACACTAACACTATCCTACACACACTAGGGACAATTTACACTGAAACCGTGTGCCGAGGTGCTTTTTTGTTTCATTTTACATGGGAGCATAGAAAATGGGTGCAGGAGGAGGCCATTCGGCCCTTCGAGCCAGCACCGCCATTCATTGTGATTATGGCTGATCGACCCCTATCAATAACCCGTGTCTGCCTTCTCCGCATATCCCTTGATTCCACTTGCCCCTAGAGCTCTATCTAACTCTCTCTTAAATCCATCCAGTGACTTGGCCTCCACTGCCCTCAGTGGCAGGGAATTCTATAATTTCACAACTCTCTGAGTGAAAAAGTTTTTTCTCACCTCAGTCTTAAATGACTTCCCCTTTATTCTAAGACTGTGGCCCCTGGTTCTAGACTCGCCCAACATTGGGAACATTTTTCCTGCATCTAGCTTGACCAGTCCTTTTATAATTTTATATGTTTCTATAAGATACCCCCTCATCCTTCTAAACTCCAATGAAAATAAGCCTAGTCTTTTCAATCTTTCCTATATGACAGTCCCGCCATCCCAAGGATCAATCTCGTGAACCTACGCTGCACTGCCCCAATCACAAGGATGTCCTTCCTCAAATTAGGAGACCAAAACTGTACACAATAGGAGACCAACACTGTGCCTGATGTACCTGTAAGCCAACTTTCAGTGGCCGGTGTACAAGGACGCCCAGGTCTCGCTGCACCTCCCCCTTACTTAACCTAACCCCATTGAGATAATAATCTGCCCCCTTGTTTTTGCCGCCAAAGTGGATAACCTCACATTTATCTACAGAACATAGAAAATAGGTGCAGGAGTAGGCCATTCGGGCCTTCAAGCCTGCCCCACGATTCAATATGATCATGGCTGATTGCGGATGACACAAAGCTGGGTGGCAGTGTGAACTGTGAAGAGGATGTTAGGAGGTTCAGAGTGACCTGGACAGGTTGAGTGAGTGGGCAGATGTGTGGCAGATTTATGGAATTCCCTGCCACAGAGGGCAGTGGAAGCCAAGTCACTGGATGGATTTTAGAGAGAGTTAGATAGAGCTCTCGGGGCTAGTGGAGTCAAGGGATATGGGGAGAAGGCAGGCACGGGTTATTGATAGGGGATGATCAGCCATGATCACAATGAATGCAACATCTCCAAATTTGCGGATGACACGAAGCTGGGGGGCAGTGTTAGCTGTGTGGAGGATGCTAGGAGGCTTCACGGTGACTTGGATAGGCTGGGTGAATGGGCAAATGCATGGCAGATGCAGTATAATGTGGATAAATGTGAGGTTATCCACTTTGGTGGCAAAAACAGGAAAGTAGACTGTTATCTGAATGGTGGCCAATTAGGAAAAGTGGAGATGCAACGAGACCTGGGTGTCATGGTACACCAGTCATTAAAGTAGGCATGCAGGTGCAGCAGGCAGTGAAGAAAGCGAATGGTATGTTTGCATTCATTGCAAAAGGATTTGAGTATAGGAGCAGGGAAGTTCTACCGCAGTTGTACAGGGTCTTGGTGAGACCACACCTGGAGCATTGCGTACAGTTTTGGTCTCCTAATCTGAGGAAGGACATTCTTGCCATAGAGGGAGTACAGAGAAGGTTCACCAGACTGATTCCTGGGATATCAGGACTTTCATATGAAGAAAGACTGGATAGACTCGGTTTGTACTCGCTAGAATTTAGAAGATTGAGGGAGGATCTTATAGAAACTTACAAAATTCTTGAGGGTTTGGACAGGTTAGATACAGGAAGATTGTTCCCGATGTTGGGGAAGTCGAGAACAAGGGGTCACAGTTTAAGGATAAGGGGGAAATCTTTTTGGACCGAGATGAGGAAAACTTTTTTCACACAGAGAGTGGTGAATCTCTGGAATTCTCTGCCACAGAAGGTAGTTGAGGCCAGTTCATTGGCTATATTTAAGAGGGAGTTAGATGTGGCCCTTGTGACTAAAGGGATCAGGGAGTATGGAGAGAAGGCAGGTACAGGATACTGAGTTGGATGATCAGCCATGATCATATTGAATGGTGGTGCAGGCTCGAAGGGCCGAATGGCCTACTCCTGCACCTATTTTCTATGTTTCTATGAATGGCGGTGCTGGCTTGAAGGGCCGACGGCCTCCTCCTGCACCTATTTTCTATGTTTTTATGTACTGGAGGACAGAGGATCTAAGGGGATTGAGGAACTGAAAGAAATGTTCATTAGGCGAGAAATAGTATTGGGTAGGCTAATGGGACTGAAGGATGATAAATCCCCTGGGCCTGATGGTCTACATCCCATGGTCCTCAGGGAGGTGGCTCTAGAAAAAGTGGATGCATTGGTGATCCTTTTCCAATGTTCAAGAGATTCATGATCAGTTCCTGGGGATTGGATGATAGCTAATATTATCCCACTTTTCAAGAAAGGAGCGAGAGAGAAAACGGGGAATTACAGACCAGTTAGCCTGACTTCGGTGGTGGGAAAGATGCTGGAGTCAATTATTAAAGAGGTAATAATGGGGCATTTGGATAACAGTAAAAAGATTCGTCCAAGTCAACATGGATTTATGAATGGGAAATCATGCTTGACTAATCTTATGGAATTTTTTGAGGATGTGACAAGTAAAATGGATGAAGGGGTGCCAGTGGATGTAGTGTAACTAGACTTTCAGAAAGCCTTTGATAAGGTCCTGCACGGGAGACTGGTGACTAAAATTAGAGCACATGGTATTGGGGGTAGGGTATTGACATGGATAGAAAATTGGTTGGCAGACCGGAAGCAAAGAGTTGGAGTGAACTGGTCCTTTTCAGAATGGCAGGCAGTGTAGAATTGGTGCGGCAACTGTTTACCATATATATTAATGATTTGGAAGAGGGAATTAGGAACAACACTAGCAAGTTTACGGATGACACAAAGCTGGGTGGCAGTGTGAACTGTGAAGAGGATGTTAGGAGGTTGCAGGTGACCTGGCAGATTGAGTGAGTGAGTGTGCAAATGCGTGGCAGGTGCAGTGTAATATAGATAAATGTGAGGTTATCCACTTTGGCGGCAAAAACAAGGGGGCAGATTATCATCTCAATTGGGTTAGGTTAGGTAAAGGGGAGGTACAGCGAGACCTGGGTGTCCTTGTACACTGGTCACTGAAAGTTGGCGTGCAGGTACAGCAGGCAGTGAAGAAAGCTAATGGAATGTTGGCCTTCATAACAGGAGGATTTCAGTATAGGAGTAAAGAGGTTCTTCTGCAGTTGTATAGGGCTCTGGTGAGACCACATCTGGAGTATTGTGTACAGTTTTGGTCTCCTAATTTGAGGATGGACATCCTTGTAATTGAGGCAGTGCAGCGCACGTTCACGAGATTGATCCCTGGGATGGCGGGACTGTCATATGAGGAAAGATTGAAAAGACTAGGCTTGTATTCACTGGAGTTTAGAAGGATGAGGGGGAATCTTAGAGAAACATATAAAATTATAAAAGGACTGGACAAGCTAGATGCAGGAAAAATGTTCCCAATGTTGGGCGAGTCCAGAACCAGGGGCTACAGTCTTAGAATAAAGGGGAGGTCATTTAAGTGAGGTGAGAAAAAGCTTTTCCACCCGGAGAGTTGTGAATTTATGGAATTCCCTGCCACAGAGGGCAGTGGAAGCCAAATCACTGGATGGATTTAAGAGAGAGTTAAATTGAGCTCTAGGGGCTAGTGGAGTCAAGGGATATGGGGAGAAGGCTGGCACACATTATTGAAAGGGGATGATCAGCCATGATTACAATGATTGGCGGTGCTGGTTCGAAGGGCCGAATGGCCTCCTCCTGCACCTATTTTCTATGTTTCTAGTATGGATAGAACTAAGGAATTGTAAGGGTAAAAAAAACGTAATGGGACTAATCTACAGGCCCCCAAACAGTAGCCTGGACATAGGGATGAATCAGGAGTTGAAATCGGCATGTAGCAAAAGTAATGCTGTGGTTGTTATGGGATATTTCAACATGCAGGTAGACTGGGAAAATCAGGTTGGTACTGGACCCCAAGAAAGGGACTTTGTAGAGTGCCTTCGTGATGGATTCTTTGAACAGCTTGTATTGGAGCCTATCAGGGAGAAGGCAATTCTGGATTTAGTGTTATGTAATGAACCGGATTTGATAAAGGACCTCAAGGTTAATGAGCCATTAGGAGGCAGTGACTATAAAACATGGTCAGGTTTAATCTACAATTGGAGAGGGAGAAGAGTAGATCAGAGGTGTCAGTGTTGCAGTTGAATAAAGGGACTATGGGGTCATGTGGGAGGAGTTGGCCAACGTTGACTCGAAAGATACACTAGCATGGATGACAGTGGAACAAAAATGGCAGTTGTTTCTAGGAATAATACAGAAGGTGCAGGATCAGTTCATTCCTAGGGGGAAGAAAGATTCCAAGGGGAGAAAGGGACGACCATGGCTGACAAGGTACGTCAGGGACAGTATAAAAATTAAAGCGAAGAAGTACAACGTAGCAAAGATGAGCGGTAAGCAAGAGGATTGGGTTATGTTTAAAGAAACACAGAAGATAACCAAAAAGACAATACGGGGAGAAAAGATGAGGTACGAAGGGAAGCTAGCCAAGAATATAAAGCAGGATAGTAAAAGCTTCTTTAGGTATGTGAAGAGGAAAAAATTAGTTAAGACCAAAGTTGGACCATTGAAGACCGAAAAAGGTGAATTTATTATGGGGAACAAGAAAATGGCGGATGAGTTGAACAGGTACTTTGGATCTGTCTTTACTAAGGAGGACACAAACAATCTTCCTGATATAGTAGTGGCCAGAGGATCTGGGGTGACAGAAGAAGTGAAGGAAATCCACATTAGGCAGGAAATGGTGTTGGATGGACTGATGGGACTGAAGGCTGATAAATCCCCAGGGCCTGATGGTCTGCATCCCACGGTATTTAAGGAAGTGGCTCTAGAAATCGTGGATGCATTGGTGATAATTTTCCAATGTTCTATAGACTCAGGATCAGTTCCTGTGGATTGGAGGGTAGCTAATGTTATCCCACGTTTTAAGAAATGCGGGAGGGAGAAAACGGGGAATTGTAGACCAGTTAGCCTGACATCGGTAGTGGGGAAGATGCTGCAGCGAAGATCACAGTGTGTTTCCACCAAGATCATCCAAATGTTCCCTAATCAGAAGCCTTGGATGAACCAGAAGATCGGTAATCTACTGAAGAACAAATCTCGGCCATGAAAGTATGGTGATACAGAGCCATATAGAAAGTCCAGGTACGATTTCAACAAGGCCACTACAAAAGCGAAGAGACATTTTCGGTCTAAACTGGAGGATCCAGTGGATGTTCGGCAGCTGTGGCAGCGCTTTCACACCATCATTTCCTACAAGGCACAATGAAGTAATTGCTCAAGTGACAGCAATGCATCACTCGTGGAAGAGCCCAATGTTTTTTTATAAATGCTTTTAAGGGAAAATATTGATGTATTTTCATGGGCCCCCGCAGTCCCCAATTACACTGTAACGATACTCACCAAGACCAACGTCAGAAATTCCTTAGAAAGCATCCTGTCCTGATGGTGGACCTGGCTGCATTCTCAAAACCTGTGCAGACCAAATGGCTGGAGCTTTTACAGACATTCTCAACTTTTCATTACAAAGGTCTGTGGTCCCCACCTGCTTTAAAGGAACATCAATAATAACATTGCCCAAGAAGAGTGAAGTGACATGCCTGCCCCACGGACTACCAACCAGTGGCACTAATGAAGTGTTTTGGGAGATGTGTTATGACGCATATCAATCCCGGCCTGGATCCCCTACAGTTCACTTAGTTACAACAGGGGATGTGATCTCACTGGCTCTCCACTGCACTGGCTCATTTGAACAAAAATAACACGTGGTGTTAGAGGATTCAGTGATGGAAAAGGAATGGTTGACATTTCGGGGCGAGACCTTTCATAAGACTAGAGGTGAAGGTGGCAACACAAGCTGACAGGGTGGTGAATGATGTGATGGGCACATTTTCATCTCTCAGGCATTGAGTGTAGGAGTTAGGACATTGTTAAGGCCACATGGGTACAGTCTTGGTGCCCTGTTATAGGAATGATGTCATTAAATTGTAAAGATGCAAAAACAATTTATGAGATTGCCACTGGGTCTGGGGAGTTTGAGTCATATGTAGACTGGATTGGCTGTTTTGTTTATCCTGGAACTTAGGAGGCAGGGAGGTGATCTTGTTGCAGTTTAAAACATCTTGAGGGGCATAAATGAGGTAATAGCCACAGTCTTTTCCCCAGGGTAGTACATTGTTTTAAGTTGAATGGGGAAGGATTTAAAAGGGACCTAAGGGAAACTCTTCCACAGAGGGTGGTGCATAATTGGAACTAGCTGTCAAAGGAAGTGGTAGAGGTGGATACAATATGATATTTAAAAGACACTTAGTAAGGTACATAGATAGGAATTATTTGGGATATGGATTAGGCGCAGGTAGGTGGAACAAGCTCACTGGAGTAACTTAGTTGGCATGACGAAGTTGGGCCAAATTACCTGTTTTTGTGTTGAATAGATCTATGATTCGGTCTATGCATTCATAATGGTATCCAGCCTATATATTTGTTATATCATAGTTGAAATTTCCATGACAACATGTACCTCATAAATGACACAACAACATCCAAGGCACAAGTGGCGAAGACAAGGAGTGAAGAGGAGGCCATGCCTTCTCAAAGAACTGTTTGTTGTGAGAAGAATCGTGTTTCAGATAGTAGTAGAGGAATGGAGCCCCCAGAGGGTTTGAGGAACAGTGTTAGTGACATTGAGGAATCACCGCAGCCCTTCATGAGAAACATGCCTAACTTAATCTTAGCATTTTTATTTGTTGGTGTGACAGTCCTATTTTACTTATTCCTGTGAGTATCTTTATTAGTAAATTATAGATATTTTAGAAGTAAAATATCTTACTTCTAGTAGTTTTAGAAGTAAGCAATATTTCAGAAGTTTAACTCTGAAGGACCTCCATGTGTGTAGTTTTGTTGGGACAGGCATCATCTTTGGAGAGTCGGAATGAGTAACATTTCGAGTCGAGACCCTTCTTTAGACTGAGATTTGAGGAAGAGGGAAACTCACCTGCCTCCCACTCCCCCCCCCCCCTCCCCCCCTGACACCAACCCACAACCTGTTGTGTCTTCACCATCACCCCTGACCTCCCCCTTTCCAATACATAATAGTCTGTCCTCAACAGAGGACTCACATTTGTTCCCCTCTGCTCCCACCTCAATGTGTTTGGGTCCACCACGACATAGAGCTTCCTTCCATCTCCTCTGCCTCTGTGCCTTTTTCTATAACAGGGTGGCCTCTGCCTTCTACCCTCTTTAGACCTTTTTATTTCTAACTGCCGGCATGACATCAACTGTCTCACTCCCCTTACCCGCACTAATCATCACTAGTCTCCCTCTCCCGTAACTCTCAGTCTCAAGAAGGGTCTCGACCCGAAACATCACCCATTCTTTCTCTTCAGAGATGCTGCCTGTCCCGCTGAATTGCCGGAGCAATTCTGGAGCAGTTCTGTCCTACACATTTAATTATGATTAAGGCAAAAGGTTTTTTTTCCAATAATTGCTATCTTGGAAATTTTCTTTTATAAATGGAAGCAGAGGTTTTGAATATTTTTAAGACAAAGGTTGATAGATAGTAAAGGGCCTGTCCGATCAGCCTGCGACTGCATGCGGCGAGCGCGACCAAACGTGGTGGCTTGAGACGTCCGGCCTCGCGGGGCCGGTCCCACTTCCAACCGCGGGGCCGCCTGTTGTGTGGGGTTGGTCCCGACATCACGCTCACCAATCAGCTGGACAGGAGGCGGGACGCACGGCGTTGGACGTTTACGTCATCACGCAACGGCATGCCGGGCAGTGACATCATCGCGCATCGCTACGCGATAGGCGTACGCCGTCAAGACGCTGCATACGGCCTCAATGTGGCTGTGGGCCGCCAGGCATGTTTGGACCAAAGATCTTTGGTTTGGACGGTCAGTTTTCTGGAGCCCCGCGCGATGGCCGGACCAGCCCCGCACAACTCCATATGGCTCCGGCGATCGAAGTGGGACCGGCCCCGTGAAGCCTACGGCTCAAGCGACCACGTTAGGTCGCGCTCGCCGCATGCTGGTGGGACAGGCCCTTAAAGGTCTCATATTGGTGTTATAAATATCTAAGATATAATTTTCAACTTTTCCAGGTGCGTTTGGCTGATAAGGAATGTTACAATAGCAGTGCCTATCCTGCAATCTCTATTTTTGATCTTTACTGTGAGCAGCTACGCTCTGTGTCTGTGTATGAATCCAGGAATTATTGCCAGAGGTAAATGTTAGTAAGTGATCCATTACAAAGTCTGTAGTGAACCATTAGTCTTTTATTAAAATTATAAAGAGAGAACATTACACACAGCAGTGCTCATCACATCAGCTCAAGTACTAACTGCCGTGGCATAACGACAGGCGGACAAAAGTACAGTACTCGTGATGCCCAAAACCTGGACTGGATTATATGGTGGAATGTGTCACATGCATATTATGTGTAGTGGAGATTATATAGGCATAGATTAATATGGTTAACCTGCATCCTTCCTCTTAAAGAACCATGCATAATTTAAAAAACACTTGGCGGAATATATTGTAAAACTGCAATATCGGGTGAGTGCACTTATACATCGTGCTAGCACGTAAAATAAAGCAAGTCGTACACAGTTCAGAGATAGTGAATTTTCCAATTTTCGGATTTGGCTTGCAAACACATCCTGCATGTGTATGGTAGTAGCCGTCTTCTTCCTTGACTGGAGATTGAACAGGAGAAGGTTGCAGGCAAAAGCGGGGACTGTAGTGGTAGTGACTGGAGCGGTGAGGCAATCGGACGCGAGCCAGGCAGTGGCCGTGGAACCATGGGAGATATCTCGTTAGACCGTGAAGGAGGCACGGACGGTTGGTCAGGGTATTGACGTGGAGATCCCAGGCTCCGCGGTGTTTAAAGTTCAGCGCCGCCCCGCAGCTGGACGCTCCACTGACCGCAGCTCCGCGATGTTGGAGTCGGCGGACTCAGCACTCCGCAGCCCACCGCACGCCGACCCAGGTAAGGCATCGCCTGCTCTCTGATGGCGCTTCAGCGCTGTGCCGCCGCTGAAGTACCGGCAGGAAATGCCGCTCCAGGCTCGTTGGTAGGCCGCGAGGAAGGGGCGAAGATGCGGCTCAGAGAAGAGTCGCATCTCCGACCAGGTAGGGACTGAGAAAGAAAAGCTTCCCCCTTCCCTGCCCCCTCGCCCCCCACATATAAAAGATTAGATCTCCAAAACAAACACTATTAACACACTAAAAATAAAGAAAAGGGTGTAAGGAATAACAGCCGCTGGCAGGGATGCCACACTCGACGGCGCCCCCTTCACTGAGAGTGGGAGTGCAAGGCATTTGTTGTTTGAGTGAAACAGGAACCAGTGTCCCTAAACACTAACTCTCTTTTAAAAGACTCCCACTTCTCAGATATTGTTTTACCCGCAGACATTTGCTCCCAATCTACTTTTGCTGAGGGCTCACTTGCACTATTGACATCAGCATTCTCCAATTTAGCTTAACCTGAAAATAAACTTTTCCATATCTGCTTTGAAGCATACAGAATGGTGATCAAGTTTTAAAAATGCCCGCAAACGACATTTCCACCACCTACCCAGTATAGGTAGTTTGTGAAAAGTCACCACTAGTTAATGGACCTCCATCTTCACAATTCAATTCCCTTTTGTTTCAGATCGTGGCGACGTCAGTGGGATTCTGGATGCCCCAGAGGTGATCATCAATGGCGTCATATTTACCAGCAAGTGGTGCCATATCTGTAAGGTCTACCGTCCCCCAAGATGTCGACACTGCTACAGCTGTGATGTGTGTGCAGAGGTAAATCGAGAACAAATTTGATCCATTGTTCTTTGAGGAATTCTCCTTGATTGATTGTTCGGAGTTATGTAAGGTCACTGCAGTTCATTGAGTGCCTGCTAGGAGAGCAGTGGGTAAAGTATATACAGTGTCCATGGGCAATATTTTGGGCATCTGTTTTTCTGTAACAAGGCTGCCACAAAGAATTATAGACAAATGTCCTCTGGCAATACTTGGCCTGAAAGAGGGACTGAAGATGATCGTTTCTCTCAGTTCAGAACAGGGCCTTGTTAAGTAAATTTTTCCACTTGCCCATTATGGGTTCCCTGACCATGTCAGCCAGTTTGAGAGTAGCTATAGATGAGCAATACATGCTAGCCAAGCCAACGATGCTGAGTTGTGAATGAATTAGTTGGAGATAGCACAGTGCAGAATCACACAGTTGTGTTCTGTTCGTCACAGTCATACAGCATGGACACAGTCCTTTTGATCCAATTTGCCAACCAAGGTGCCCCATCTACCCTAATCCCAACTGCCCACATGTGACCCATGTCCCTCTAAACCTTTTCTATCCATGTACCTGTCCAAATGTGGTTGTAGTATTTGCCTCAACTACCGCCTTTGGCACCTGTTCCATATACCCACCACTCTATGTGTAAATAAAAAGCCCCTCACATTCCTATTAAATCTTTCCCAAAATTTCCCAAATTCATTCGAATTACGTTTAGGTCATTAGCAGGGAGATTTTTTGTGGTGCATTGTGCTGGTTGAGCTGTTGGATGATCAAAGTGTAACTGATCTGACTATGAAAATGGGAAAAAGGCAGAGAATTAAAATATTTTTAAAGATAGATTATTTTAATACAGCTATCAGAAAACTATTGAAATGGTTTATATAATGTACAAAAAATTGCTTTGTGCTGAAATTGTCAATTCTGTGTTGTCAACAGGATCTAGACCTTCCCTGTTTCTTCTTGAATAAGTGCATTGGAAAAAGAAACCATTGTTTTTTCTACATTTTACTCTTTTCCCTAACCGTATATTTTCTTCTCATGTTTTCCTTCTGCACAATTTTCCTAGTGAAGAATCCCAATTCAACATTTCTACCCAAGTTCACTACGTATCCTTTTACTGGCATTTGAAAGTAGTTATGAGCACAGTATATCCCACATTGCAAATTGCTTAATAAATTAGACTCCAGCATTACAGATAATTAAGCAATACAGAAGTAGCCTATTGAGATTAGTGATGGATCCTGCATCATTTCACCCCATAAACACCCAGATTAAAGACAGCCCTCACGTTAGGTTACAATGCTGGCACCATACAGGGCAACCGTGCCAATAGCCTCTCGTCTTTTTCTTCTTTTGCTATTTTGGTCTGTGTTTACTGTGTTTACTTGTGTGTTATTAGTGTACCTTTAGTTTTTGTATTATGTGGGGGTGGGGAAAAACTTTTAAATCTCTTTCCTCGACGGCGCGAGCCTGCGTCGACCAAAGCTCACGGGAATTCTCAGGAAACCGAAGCCGAGGTGCGGGCGTGCGTCGCCAAAGCTCGAGGGCCCGAGTCGAGGCATGAGCGGGCAAATGTCTTCCGTAGACGGGTGTGTTTTAAACAACTGGGGGGGGTGAGGAGGGGTGGGAGGTGAAGTCAGTCGCAGTGCGAGCAGACGGCAGGCAGATCCATTGTCACGTCGTCAGCGAAAAAAGCAAGCGTTTTTAATTCAAAGTTGGATCGATTTTGTGAACATTTGAATTAATAATTCAAGAAATAAAGCACAACTTTTCAGGTAAGCCGATTTTTTACTCCAGGGGGTAAATCTCTACCAGAATATGTCAAAATATTCCCGTTGACGCGTCGTTTTTTCAAGTAGATGTGATCACACACAAACAAATAAATACACACACACACACACACACGCATGCACACACCCCTCCCACAAACACCTCTCACACACCCCTCCCACACACACCTCCCACACACACACCCCTCCCACACACACCTCCCACACACACTTCCCACACACCCCTCCCACACACACCTCCCACACACCCCTCTCACACACAACTCCCACACACACACCCCTCCCACACACCCCTCCCACACACACACCCCTCCCACACACACACCCCTCCCACACACACCTCCCACACACACCCACACCCAAGATCAGAGTTTTATAGATATAAGGATATGGATATGATGTATCCTGTTGCTTTTTTGTATGACTGTTGGCAAATCAAATTCCTTGTATGTTTACACACTTGGCTAATAAATTAATTACAATTACAATTAAAAAATTACAATTAAGTAGACCTCTTGGAATTCCATGGTGCATTTTTCCAAAACATAAATCTTAATTATCTAGAGTGCAACAAGATTAATTTCTGTAATGCTGCAGTTGCTCTAAGCCCCAATGCATATGTTTCTAGGGCTTTATTGGTAAATTGATCAGTGAAGTAACCAGATTGTGTTCAGTTGTGCAAGGCAGAGAAGGAAGTGTAATAATATTCCTGAATATAATGTTGGACATATTCAGGAATAGGGAACAAGTTTCTCCTCCTCCCACATAACAGTGATGACCCATTTCTTGGCTGAAGATTCATTAAACAATTTACTTGTCTCTTTTAATGTTGATTGCAAGAAATTATATTTTCCTTAATAATGTTTTGCAGTTTTATTCTTGCAACAATTTCACTTCTTGCTTCTGTGCCGTTATTTAAACACAGAAAGTCTCTTTCGCTTTTCAGATACCTCATTGCAGCTGGAATGAACACATATGAGCAGGTAAAAGTAAAGATAACAGTTGTAATTTAATTTTCACTTTATTTAAACACAGAAACAGGGATTTAACCTAATTAGTCTGTGTTTAGGGTTCACATGAGCCTCTCCCCACCCTTATTTATTCATCCCATGACATGTATTTCTCTGGCTTCCCTTGAAGCCATTCGTGTCATTTGCCTTAATTATTGTTCAAAATACTAACTGCTGTTATGGCAAAGGAGTTTTCTGAATCACCTTTTGGATTTAGTGGTGTGGTGATTCCTTGTCTTGCTTCCTGCCATAAAGCATAGATTAGTCATTTTAAATCAGTTGAGTTGTTGAAGTCATTAAACACTTCACTCAAACCCTAGTATATGCTCATTGACCTTTAATCAATGAATTTGAAATGTAAGACTAATTGATCAAAATATTTTATCGTGGTTGTTGTGAGATTGCCCTCTGGAAGAACCGGTCACAAGAGGCTCCCAGTACAAAGAAACAAATTAAATCTGGTCCTGATGTGACATGGTAAAGCTCATGGCCTCTGACTTACTGAGTTTCCTGTTCTGTTACGATGTTCAATTTGGTTCTGGGCTGTTTCAATGCAGTTGTGATGAATTACCATGTGAGCCTGGGGGGTGGGCTGTGGGTGCAGGGTGGGGGATGGGCTGTGGGTGCAGGGTGGGGGATGGGCTGTCGGTGCAGGGTGGGGGATGGGCTGTGGGTGCAGGGTGGGGAATGGGCTGTGGGTGCAGGGTGGGGGATGGGCTGTGGGTGCAGGGTGGGGGATGGGCTGTGGGTGCAGGGTGGGGGATGGGCTGTGGGTGCAGGGTGGGGGATGGGCTGTGGGTGCAGGGTGGGGGATGGGCTGTGGGTGCAGGGTGGGGGATGGGCTGTGGGTGCAGGGTGGGGAATGGGCTGTGGGTTCAGGGTGGGGGATGGGCTGTGGGTGCAGGGTGGGGGATGGGCTGTGGGTGCAGGGTGGGGGATGGGCTGTGGGTTCAGGGTGGGGGATGGGCTGTGGGTGCAGGGTGGGGGATGGGCTGTGGGTGCAGGGTGGGGGATGGGCTGTGGGTGCAGGGTGGGGAAGAAAAGTCCACAGGGACTGGAATCAAGTCACTTGGTGTAAAATCAAAATACTGCAGTGCTGGAACTCTGAAATAACAACTGGAAACACCCACTGAATATATTTATTTTATACTTTGCTGATATTAACTGATTTTCACCCAGAGAGTTGTGCATCTGTGGTTTTCATCCTGAGAGTTGTGAATCTGTGGAAATCTCTGCTTCAGAAGGCAGTGGAGGCCAATTCTCTGGATGGTTTCAAGTGAGAGTTAGATAGAGCTGTTAAAGAAAGCGGAGTCAAGGGGTATGGGGAGAAGGCAGGAACGGGGTACTGATTGTGTGGTTAATCAGTCATGATCACAGTGGATGGTGGCGCTGGCTTGTAGGGGCAAATGGCCTACTCCTGCACCTATTCTCTATTGTCCATTGACTGATCAATATGATGTTCTTGCTGACAGATTATGAGGACATATAAACATGAAAGGAATCCATTTGATAAGGAATGTTGGAGAAACTTTACTGTCCTGTTGTTCGGTCACCAGCTATCGAGGTAAGATTGCCTTGTAAAATAAGAACTTGAGACAACGTAATGTATTGGCCAATCTGTATTATTTAAATACAGAAATGTTATTCAATCAATGAGTGAATTCCCGGTTTTACCCTGTGAGAAATATTTGCCTTCCACCCATCCTGCAGCTAAATTAACTTTTCCTTCCAGTTCCAATGAAGGGTCTTTGACCTAAAATCTTAACTCAATTTCTCTTCATACAGATGTAGCCTGATCGGCTGAGTATTTCCAGCATTTTCTGGTTTTATTGTGGCATTTAAATAAACCTCCTTGAGGGAGGATTTCTGCTGTCTGGCATCAGGCCACAGCAAATTCACATCCTGAAGTGTCCCAGCAATGGACACTGCTGTGTGAGGATCTTTACCCAAAGAACTGCGATGGTTCAAGATGGTAGTCCACCATCGCTTTCTCAAGGGCAATTGAAAATAGGCAATAAATGCAGATCCTATTAGGGATACTTGAAAAATATATTGATTTTCTTTAGCCAGAGGGTGGTGAATCTGTGGAATTCATTGCTACAGATCGCTGAGGAGGCCAAGACATTAAGTATTTTAAAAGAGGAGATTTATAGGTTTTTGATTAGTAAGGGTGTCAAAGGTTGGGGGAGAAGGCAGAATGGGGTTGAGAAAGAAAAACAGATCAGTTATGATTGAATGGTGGAGTTAACTTGATGGGCCGAATGGTCTATTTCTGCTCCTATGTGTTATGGTCTTATAGACTTCTTATGGTTCTAGCTGTATTGTAAGTCTAAACATCAGCATTACTAATTTAATTCACTTTGTTTTATTTTAGTTGCAAAAAAAAGAATGAAGTCACCGTGCTCCCAAGTTCTCTGGTGGAATGTCCGTCCGTCAGTTCAAAGTGTGCGGACACCACATCTGCCACTTTTATAGCCATCCTATCTCGTTCAAATGCTGTTGTTCCACTACCTGTCGCTTTTGTTCCTACTTTACCCAACCGCCCTCAAAGTGCCCCCTTTGCCCACTTTCTCTTACCTTAATGAAAACTCTGGTGCTCCATTTCAAACTCTTTCCTCTCAACTGGCCTATTTACCTGTTACCACATTAGCTACCCATTCCCCTAATAATACCCACGCCAGCCTCACTTTCCAGCAGCCCTTTGGAAAGCAACAGATTGTGTCACCTGGATGATTCTTGTGTCGTGATCAAACAGTGAGTACCTCTCAACAATAATAATATGTTAATTAATGAATGAAAATCTAGTTCAACAGAAAATTAAAACCAAAAGAAAAAAAATATTTTAACTTCTGACCATTTTCTTCAGGAATAGTCAGCTATTGTTTACAGGGATTGTCTTTTGCAGGCTCCAGCACAAATGTGACATTTGGGCAAAATGATTCTCCCTCAACGTGGATCAAAAAGTTAGCAATTCACAAACATCTGTGAGGACAGGAAGAGGCATAGAGGTAACATTCTACAAGTGTGACTTAGAATAGAATAGAATAGTTTCTTTATTGTCATTGTAACATGAACCATGTACAACGAAATTTAAAAATGTCAGCCAGTCAGTGCACCATTCAAACATTTCTAAAAGCTAACGATACATACAGAGGCCCGGGACCGTTGGAGACAGTGGAAGAGGGTCAGGGCGGTGAGTACTTAAATCGGGCGCGGGGCTTGTTTTCACAGAGGCCCAGGACCGTTGGAGACAGTGGAGGAGGGTCAGGGCGGTGAGTACTTAAATCGGGCACGGGGCTTGTTTTCACAGAGGCCCGGGACCGTTGGAGCGAGTGGAGGAGGGTCAGGGCTTTTACCGAAATCTGTAACGTTCCACACTCCATAGGTAGGGTTCTGGTGGAAGCCGCTGATTGGCGGAAGCAGACTAGAGGAAGCAGCTGATTGGGTGCAACCTTAGGTTAGCATTTCTGCTTTCTGGTTAAAGGTACAGTGCTTTAGTAAAGGTACAGTGGGCTAAAGGTACAGTGGGCTAAAGGTACAGTGCTTTTTGTTTATATAATAAAGGTGCAGTTTAAAGGGCAAGAGGGAGCAGCTGTTTGTGTCAGATACCTGCTGATTTCTCCCAGCAGTTTCTATTGTATTATACTGGTATCGGATCCAGGGTAAGGCGAGAGAATGACAGTCAGAGCAGTGTACTGTTCTGGATGTCAGATGTGGGAGGTCATGGTGTCGGATGGCCCTCCAGACGTCCACATCTGCACCAGGTGCAAAGAGATGGGGCTCCTAAGGGACCGTATTAGGTTCCTGGAGCAGCAGCTCGATGACCTCTGTCTGGTCAGGGAGAGTGACGAGGTCATAGAGGGGAGTTATAGGGAGGTGGTCACTCCAAAACCACGGGAGAGAGACATGTGGGTCACGCTAAGGAAGGGCAAGGGGCAGAGGCAGGAACGAGTGAGTACTCCAATGTCGGTACACCTTGCAAATAAGTACTCCTGTTTGAGTACGGATGGGGGTGACAGCCTACCCGGGGGGTAGCGACAGCGGACGGGCCTCCAGCACAGAGACCAGCCCTGTTGCTCCAAAAGGTAGGGAAAAAAAGAAGAGGGCAATAGTAATTGGGGACTCTATTGTTAGGGGGTCGGATAGGCGATTCTGTGGACGCAGTCGGGAGACCAGGATGGTGGTCTGCCTCCCTGGTGCCAAGGTCTCGGACGTGTCTCAACGCATCCAAGATATCCTGAAATCAGAGGGAGAGGAGCCTGAGGTCGTGGTACATATTGGTACAAATGACATAGGTAAAAAAAGTGAAGAGGTCCTGAAGGGAGGATTTAGGGAGTTGGGAGGAGAGTTAAGGAAAAGGACCAAAAAGGTAACAATCTCAGGATTACTGCCTGTACCACGCGACAGTGAGAGTAGGAATGGAGCGAGGTGAAGGATAAGTGCGTGGCTGAAAGACTGGTGCAGAGGGCAGGGATTCAAGTTTCTGGATCATTGGGACTTCTTTTGGGGAAGGTGGGACCTGTGCAGAAAGGATGGGTTGCACTTGAACCCGAGGGGGACCAATATCCTGGCGGGGAAATTTGCAAAGGCCACTGGGGAGACTTTAAACTAGAATGGTTGGGGCGAGGGACTCAAATAGAGAAAGCTAGTAGACAGAATGGGAGACAGGAAGCAGAAAAGGGAAGCACTCGGACACAAGAGGAGAAAGAAAAAAAGGAAATAAACAGAGAAGAAGAGACGGGGGGTTTCTTAAATGTGCATATTTTAATGCTAGGAGCATTGTAAGAAAGGTGGATGAGCTTAGAGTCTGGATAGACACCTGGAAGTATGATGTTGTGGCGATCAGTGAAACATGGTTGCAGGAGGGCTGTGATTGGAAACTAAATATTCCAGGATTTCGTTGCTTCAGGTGTGATAGAATTGGAGGGGCAAGAGGTGGAGGTGTTGCATTGCTAGTCAGGGAAGATATTACAGCAGTGCTTTGGCAGGATAGATTGGAGGGCTCATCTAGGGAGGCTATTTGGGTGGAACTGAGAAGTGGGAAAGGTGTAGCAACACTTATAGGGGTGTATTATAGACCGCCAAATGGGGAACGAGAATTGGAAGAGCAAATATGTAAGGAGATAGCAGATATTAGTAGTAAGCACAAGGTAGTGCGTGTGGGAGATTTCAACTTTCCACACACAGACTGGGAAACACATTCTGTAAATGGGCTGGATGGTTTGGAGTTTGTAAAATGTGTGCAGGATAGTTTTTTGCAGCAATACATAGAGGTACCTACTAGAGGAGGGGCAGTGCTGGACCTCCTGTTAGGAAATGAGACGGGACAGGTGGCGGAGGTATGCGTTGGGGAGCACTTCGGGTCCAGTGATCACAATACCATTAGTTTCAATATAATTATGGAGAAGGTCAGAACTGGACCTAGGGTTGAGATTTTTGATTGGAGAAAGGCTAACTTTGATGAGATGCGAGATGATTTAAAAGGAGTGGACTGGGACATTTTGTTTTATGGGAAAGATGTAGAAGAGAAATGGTGGACATTTAAAGGGGAAATTTTAAGAGTACAGAATCTTTATGTTCCTGTTCGGTTGAAAGGAAACAGTAAAAATTGGAAAGAGCCCTGGTTTTCAAGGGAAATTGGACATCTTGTTCGGAAAAAGAGGGAGATCTACAATAATTATAGGCAGCATGAAGTAAATGAGGTGCTTGTGGAGTATAAGGAATGTAAAAAGAATCTTAAGAAAGAAATTAGAAAAGCTAAAAGAAGATATGAGGTTGCTTTGGCAAGTAAGGTGAAAGTAAATCCAAAGGGTTTCTACAGCTATATTAATAGCAAAAGGATTACGAGGGATAAAATTGGTCCATTGGAGAAACAGAGTGGACAGCTATCTGCAGAGCCAAAAGAGATGGGGGAGATATTGAACAATTTCGTTTCTTCGGTATTCACCAAGGAGAAGGATATTGAATTATGTGAGGTAAGGGAAACGAGTAGAGTAGTTATGGATACTATGAGTTTCAAAGTAAAAGAAGTACTGACACTTTTGAAAAATATAAAAGTGGATAAGTCTCCAGGACCTGACAGGATATTCCCTAGGACATTGAGGGAAGTTAGTGTAGAAATAGCCGGGGCTATGACAGAAATATTTCAAATGTCATTAGAAACGGGAATAGTCCCCTAGGATTGGCGTACTGCGCATGTTGTTCCATTGTTTAAAAAGGGTTCTAAGAGTAAACCTAGCAATTATAGACCTGTTAGTTTGACTTCAGTGGTGGGCAAATTAATGTAAAGATACTTAGAGATAATATATATAAGCATCTGGATAAACAGGGTCTGATTAGGAACAGTCAACATGGATTTGTGCCTGGAAGGTCATGTTTGACTAATCTTCTTGAATTTTTTGAAGAGGTTACTAGGGAAATTGACGAGGGTAAAGCAGTGGATGTTGTCTATATGGACTTTAGTAAGGCCTTTGACAAGGTTCCTCATGGAAGGTTGGTTAAGAAGGTTAAACTGTTGGGTATAAATGCAGGAATAGCAAGATGGATTCAGCAGTGGCTGAATGGGAGAAGCCAGAGGGTAATGGTGGATGGCTGTTTGTCGGGATGGAGGCAGGTGACTAGTGGGGTGCCTCAGGGATTTGTGTTGGGTCCTTTGTTGTTTGTCATGTACATCAATGATCTGGATGAAGGGGTGGTAAATTGGATTAGTAACTATGCAGATGATACCAAGATAGGGGGTGTTGTGGATAATGAAGAGGATTTCCAAAGTCTACAGAGTGATTTAGGCCATTTGGAAAAATAGGCTGAAAGATGGCAGATGGAGTTTAATGCTGATAAATGTGAGGTGTTACACCTTGGCAGGACAAATCAAAATAGGACGTACATGATAAATGGTAGGGAATTGAAGAATACAGTTGAACAGAGGGATCTGGGAATAACCGTCCATAGTTCCTTGAAGGTGGAATCTCATATAGATAGGGTGGTAAAGAAAGCTTTTGGTATGCTAGCCTTTATAAATCAGAGCATTGAGTATAGAAGCTGGGATGTAATGTTAAAATTGTACAAGGCATTGGTGAGACCAAATCTGGAGTACGGTGTACAATTTTGGTCGCCCAATTATAGGAAGGATGTCAACAAAATAGAGAGAGTACAGAGGAGATTTACTAGAATGTTGCCTGGGTTTCAACAACTAAGTTACAGAGATAGGTTGAATAAGTTAGGTCTTTATTCTCTGGAGCGCAGAAGGTTAAGGGGGGACTTGATAGAGGTCTTTAAAATGATGAAAGGGATAGACAGAGTTGATGTGTTCAAGCTTTTCCCTTTGAGAATAGGGAAGATTCAAACAAGAGGACATGACTTAAGAATTAAGGGACAGAAGTTTAGGGGTAACATGAGGGGGAACTTCTTTACTCAGAGAGTGGTAGCGGTGTGGAATGAGCTTCCAGTGGAAGTGGTGGCGGCAGGTTCGTTGGTATCATTTAAAAATAAATTGGATAGGCATATGGATGAGAAGGGAATGGAGGGTTATGGTATGAGTGCAGGCAGGTGGGACTAAGGGAAAAAAGTTGTTCGGCACGGACTTGTAGGGCCGAGATGGCCTGTTTCCGTGCTGTAATTGTTATATGGTTATATGGTTATAAACCCTGGTTGGGAACAAATAAATTGCAGAATAATTAAATGCTGTTCAGTTCTATCTCCACAATGGAGGGCACAATTAAAGCCCTGTCCCATGGTACGAGTTCATTCCAAGAGTTCTCCCGAGTTTGCCCTGATTCGAACTCGGAAATTTAGGATAATGGCCACTCGTCGGTACTCGGGGCTCTCGTGGTCATTTTTCATCATGTTGAAAAATCTTCACGAGTCGTCCCGTGCTTTCCTGCCGTTAGCGAGTCTTCCCGAGTACCTGCCGTTAGCGCTAAGAAATGTCCCCGAGCTCCGACGTACCCGCTACGTTCATTCACCGTGCTTACCACAAGTTTGATTTTTTTTAAACTCGGGAGAGCTCTTGGAATGAACTCGCACCGTGGGACAGGGCTATTAGGTTTCTATATGTGTGGAAGGTAGGAATTGAAAGAAATCAATGTTAGGATTAATGACATAGTGCTTGGAGATTATGGCGATAGAAGCAGGACATCACTGAAGTTTGGTGATCTACTTCCAGTGGACTAAAGGAATTTGATATGATAAATTATTTGGATGCAGGAACAAACTGAAACACCTCCAATAATCTATATTCTATCCTATGGGGAGAAGGCAGGAAGGGGATACTGATTGTGGATGATCAACCATGATCACAGTGAATGGTGGTGCAGGCTCAAAGGGCCAAATGACCTGCTCCTGCACCATTCAGGTAATTGTCATATGACATTGTCTATTGTCTATAAAATGGAATTCAGAAAATTAAACAATGCATTGTTGCCAAGAGATGGTCTGTAATGTTCCGTTGCTGTGGTAGCATTAGGTCAGTTCAACAACCTGATGGGACAGTAGCTTTTTTCGAACTGGGAGTGTGGGACGTTTACACTTCTGTGGCTACTGTCGATGGTAACAGTGAGAAGAGAGCACGGCTTATCCCATTTCAGCGATTAGTTGAGCAGACTTAACCTGAACAACTTGGTATTCTTTACATCTTTATATTCTGAGACCTTTCCTGTAAAAGATCTTTCACGGCGAAGTGTTGCGACTATCCGCAGAAACTGCGTGCCTTTGTAATCAATTCCCCTCGCAGTAGACAATAGCCTTCTTTGTCATCAGGAGGCTAAATTCAATCTGGAAATTGTCCGCTTGGGGAAAGATCATCAAATATATTAATATATTGTGACATTTGGATTGATACAGGTATTGTAATTTTCTTTTCCACTTACCTTGTATAGTGCTGATAATCAGAATCCGAATCAGAATGCTTTATTGTCATTGCATGTGTCACATACAACGAGATTACTGTGTCTCTCCATTTAAAAGAACTTCAAACATTCACATACTCATACTTTTTACACTCCCTCCCTCCCCAAACCCACCCATGGATTCACATTTACATAAATTAACACTGTCTCCCACCCCCCCCCCCCCTCCTTCCCCATAACCCGCTCCCGAGACAGAGTTCAGTTCCAAGATTGCTGATGGGTGAAAGCTGTTCTTGAGTCTGGCAGTGCATGACTTTAGCGACCTGTACCTTTTTCCTGAGGCCAGCAGTGTGAAAAGGTGGTGACAAGGGTGTGTAATGTCTTTCACGATATTACAGGTCCTGCTGCGGCATCTGGAGTGGTAAATGTCCTCCAGAGGGGGCAGGGGGAGTCCAATGATACCCTGGGCAGTTTTTATCACCCTCTAGAGAGCTGCTCTGTCAGCTGCTAAACAGTTCCCAAACCAGGCAGTTATGCAGTAAGTCAGTTTGCTTTTTACCGAACAGCGGTAGAAAGACTCCAGACTCTGATCATTTACATCAGCAAAAAAATACAGCCATTAGAACACCCGCGCTCAGTGACTCCTCCCTCCAGTCAATCACGAGGGTTCGATTACCCAGAGCCACCACCGGGTGTCGCTACACTATGTTATTCCCCTTTTTCAAACACTCCCTACACATTAGTGGCAATTTTATGGAGGCTATTTACGGAAACCTAAAAAGCTGCATGTGTTTGGGATGTGGGAGGAAACTGGATCACCCGGAGGAATCCCACACAGTCACTCAAACTCCACAGAACCCAATGTCCGTATGGAACCAAGGTCTCTGGTGCTGTGAGGTAGTAGCTCTACTGGCTGTGCCATTGTGCTGCTCATTTTATGAGTGAAAATTCCATTGTTTTCTTTGTTTTGAGTTTTAGTTACTTTGAGAATAGAGCAGGATATGCTTTTGAGTCAGTTTATAGACACATATCCTGCGAGAATTGCCAATCCAGTGATAAGGAAGTGCTACACTGTTCGAGGTGCCAATTCTGGATGAACTAGAGGCCTAATCTGTCGTCTTACGTTCAGTGATACTATTTGATGAATACCAGGGATTTTTGATGCCTAATACTTAAACAGGAACCAACTTCACCAGAATATTTTATCTGGCAATTGGGGGAACTTTGCCATGTCCAAATCAGCTGGTTTGTTTTCCTGTATCCTAGCAGTGACAATAATTCAAAATTATTGGGATGCTGAAAAATGGAAAGTGCTCATGGAAAAAGCAATTTGTTTGTGTCCTTGCACATGGAAATGGAAATGGGATGAAATACAGATAAGTCCAATATCGGCAAAGGAAATCTATATAGAACTTTGGCCATACTTGTAGAATTAAACAACAGCTGATAGGAGGTGCTGTAAGGCTCAAGTTTGCAATTGGATATCAAGCTATGTTCTACTTTTGTGCAGTGCAGGATGGCAAACTTTCTTCACAAGTAGGGCCAGATTTAGCAACAGTCGTTGTAAATAAGCTGATCAACTGTGGCACAGTTATGGAATATGATGTTAAACTAATTACATTGAGATGCAACTTTAATCTGTGTCTTAACTTTTAATTTGCTGTTTTTGCACCATTTTGTGACGTGATGAAATCTGTGAAATTAAGGTAATTTGGGACGTTTGTGTATGATTTGATACAGGTAGTTCTGCTGTAATGGTTATTTTATTCGTGTGAATTGGATGTAATGTGGATTTTGTGAACATTATTTATATTAAGTGGACCTAATTGATAACATGATTTGATTGATCTACCTTGCGTTTGAATACCTCATGTGATCTAACCTTGACATCATCCAGGATATAAAAATCCAGAGATTCATCATTCACTGAGAGAGGAAATTCTTGCACACCTCTGTTTTAAATGGCAGCTCCTTTGTCTTGTGATCCATACATGTTACACCTTTCAGTTGCCTCAGTTTTATTTCCATTGTTGCATCTAGCGTGCTCAGGATATTTCCTATTTTAACCATTTTGTTTTGTAATAGGCTGGCTTTCCATTGGGTAGAGAAATATTACCCTAAAACTATGTGTTGATATTATGTGTTCATTGAAAGCTACGTTCATCAAAGTGAAACCATGTACATGTTCGATTATCAAAAGTTAACTGAAATTTAACCCTGCTTCCAAAAGAATTGAGGTCCCAAGTTCCACGTATCCACTCTCATAGAAATATTTTGTGTTTTGCATTGCATTGTCCATTATTGCAACTCCTCATTATTGAGCATTATTGAGGCATCTTTGAGCCCTTAATCCTGCTCTGCTTATTGGTTGTAAGGAATTTAGATGTATAATCATTTCACACATTGGAACTACCTGAATTTTAGAGCCCAGCTGCCTTCATACTTGTTGCCTTTCCCCCCATAACCTCTGACACCCGCACTAATCAAAACTCTATCAATCTCCGCCATAAAATATCCATTGACTTGGCCTCCTCATCCTTCAATGGCAATGAATTAGACAGATTCACCACCCTCTGATTAAGAAATTCCTGCTCTCCATTCACTTTAATGTCTCTTTATTATCTGCCACTGCATTGGGTGTCACTTTCTTCAATTGGACCCCTCTGCCATTTGCTAATCTCATCATTCGCATCATTAGTACTGAACTATTATCTACCGCTTTGATGACCCTTGGACTATCCTTGATCAGACTTTGCTGGGGTTACCTTGCGCTGTAAATGGGTCGATTGCAAACGTGTATTGTCCTTCTGCTGACTGGTCAGCACGCAACAAAAGCTTTACACTGTACCTCGGTACACGTGACAACAAACTAAACGTAAACTCAAGAGCATAGACCATAGAACAGTACAGCACAGGAACAGGCCCTTTGGCCCACAATGTCCGTGCCACGGATGATGCCCGGTTAAATTAATCTCTGCTCTGTACCAATTCTATTTAATTATTATTTTGGTTATTTTGCAGCCACATTAAAGTAAGAGCATGTGGAGGTGCATTTGTGCAAATGAAAAGCCTCTTGCATCAGCGGGGGTAAGTATTTTTGTAATTTCCTGTTGTTGCATTTACATTTACAACATTTGTATTTGTATTCATGATATATTTTGGAATTTAGTTTTTCCTTGTATAAAATAATGTGTGGACTACAATCACTTGCTTATGATTTCAATTGCAAAAATATTTCATGAAAATGCTTTTCCTTTGCTTAACTTAATTTGTCTGTTATATTTTGCCTCTGGTAAATGTTAGCCGTTTCAAATTGAATTTCTCATGTTTTATTATTTGTTATTGGCATGACTAATTTTTATTAGATGGGTTGTGCATATTGAGGCCGAGAAATTTTTATTTGTGTGATGTGACTGGTTCACTACTTGAAAAAATACATTCTCCTCTAAGTAAACCTGGGACGTTTATGACATTCATGATTTTCTTCCTGTCCTGTGCAGTGATGAGCAATGGTGGGCCACTAATGTAAATGCAACCCTTGAAAAGATGGGCATCCTGTTTGTTCCAATATAAAGGCGATTGGTCTGAGCACGACCCAAGCTCTTGGTACTAGGAGTCAGCTGCTCATCATAACACCTTACCTTGTGGGCAGCATTGACCACCAATTCTAAACTCCTCTGCTCCAACGTATCACTACTCACCCACAGTCATCAGAGAGCTATTGGCCCTCACTGAGGCCTGAATTGATCCTTGGTTTTCACTTACGATACGATACAATAAAACTTTCTTCATCCCCGGAGGGAAATTGGTCGCCAACAGTCACAACACACAAGGTGCACGAAAACTTGAAATTAAAAGTGCAAATAAAAATAAAAAGACATGCGACTGTTGGCTGGCTGCCGTGTGCACAACGCCTTAAACGGAACGAACAAACAAACAAACGCAGGCTTATCCCCTGGGTAGAGAATTATAAATGTAGAGTATTTCCCCCACACCGGGACCCACATTGTTCTACCACCGTCCCACATGGCAGTCCCCCATCGCCGGATCCCCATTGTTCTTCACGGCAGTGGGGGGACGCCTGGTCCCCATTGTCTTCCCCCCCCCCCCCCCCCCCCCCCACTATCATTGAACGCTGATTGCGGGTTGATCGTGAGGCCCCACTGCCGCTGAGGCTCCCGTTGCCGCTGAGGCTCCCGTTGCCGCTGAGGCTCCCGTTGCCGCTGAGGCTCCCGTTGCCGCTGAGGCTCCCGTTGCTGCTGAGGCTTCCATCACCGCCGCTGCTGAGGCTCCCGTTGCCGCTGAGGCTCCCGTTGTCGCTGAGGCTCCCACTGCCGCTGAGGCTCCCGTTGCTGCTGAGGCTCCCGTTGCCGCTGAGGCTCCCACTGCCGCTGAGGCTCCCACTGCCGCTGAGGCTCCCGTTGCTGCTGAGGCTCCTGTTGCTGTTGAGACTTCCATCACCGCTGCCGCTGAGGCTCCCGCTGCCGCTGAGGCTCCCGTTGCCGCTGAGGCTCCCGTTGCCGCTGAGGCACCCGTTGCTGCTGAGGCTCCCGTTGCTGCTGAGGCTCCCACTGCCGCTGAGGCTCCCGTTGCTGCTGAGGCTCCCGTTGCTGTTGAGGCTTCCATCACCGCCGCTGCTGAGGCTCCCGCTGCCGCTGCGGCTCCCGTTGCCGCTGAGGCTCCCGTTGCCGCTGAGGATCCCGTTGCCGCTGAGGCTCCCGTTGCCGCTGAGACTCCCGTTGCCGCTGAGGCTCCCGTTGCCGCTGAGGCTCCCGTTGCCGCTGAGGCTCCCGTTGCCGCTGAGGTTGCCGCTGAGGCTCCCGTTGCTGCTGAGGCTCCCGTTGCCCCTGAGGCTCCCGTTGCTGCTGAGGCTCCCATCACCGCCGCTGCTGAGGCTCCATCAGCCCAGGCAGACCTCGCCATCCGGCTTCACCTCGGTCCCCTGGGAGGCCTGTGGGGCGAGTCTAGCCAACTGGTGCACGTTCCGGTCGGCGGCGCGGTTGTTCGGTGGGTGGATTGGGTCCACGCGGCTCCTAGGGTCACTCCCACCTCACGTGTGCGATCTCTCCAGGACACTTCCCCTTTTCCCAGTATTACTAGAAAATCAGACTTGCATCCCAGATACAAAGAAATGCAGATGCTGGTTTATATCAACAATGGGCACACTGCTGGAGTAATGGTGGTGCAACAGTAGAGTTGCTGCCTTACAGTGTCAGGGAACTGGGTTCGATCCTGACTACAGGTGCTTGTCTGTACAGAGTTTGTACCTTCTCCCCGTGACCTGCGTGGATTCTCTCCGGGATCTCAGGTGTCCTCTCACACTGAATATTTCAACACTGTTTTCTCTGAAATCTGATTCACTATGATGCAGTTATTAATGGTGACCAATTATTCTGCAGGCACTGAGCTGCCAGAAGACTAAAGGTAAGTATTCGGCGGCTGATTTAACTGAGCAGCTGGCTCAGTATGAACAGCAAATAGTGCAGCTCAAAGACCAAATTCTGGACAAAGAAACCCAGCTTCACGTGAGAGATGAACAGCTTAAGGTAACATCAATTCCAGTTGAATATTTGTAACCCTCACTGAGTGAGCTATTACAGTGATCTGTGTACTTTGTGTTTGCATTTCTGCAGTTGGATTTCACTTTAAAGCCTGAAAATTCAGTCTAAAATATTGCAAGTTTTCTTTTTAACAATAACAATTAACAATGCCTCTTGTTTTCTAAAGCAAAGACTATTGTTAAACCGTTTCATGTCGTGTGTCGGAACTTTTCAAGGAAATTGAAAGCATGCCTTCACACATCTCTGAAGGTGGACAGATCATCAGGTCCGGCAGAAATGTTTCCCAGCCAGTTAAAAGAAGCAAGGGTGGAAACAGCTGACGTTCTGACTAAATGTTTTCAGTCTTCCCTTGCCAAAGGAATGGTGCCAGAAAATTGTTCAAATTGTCGAGGAGTGCTTCCTGTTATTATATAATAGTAAAGATGAAATTGTACAGGAGAAGATGCAGATGGGATTTAGTTTAGTTAATTGTCACATGTATCGAGTAAACTATTAAAGAATACAAGTTTCTGCCAAATGTTGAGAGGTTGGGTGAGGAGGCACAGTGTTGGGTGGCACGCTGGCACAACGGTAGAGTTGCTGCCTTGCAGCACTTGTAGCGCCACAGACCCGGGTTCCATCCCAATTACGGGTGCTGTCTGTACATTCTCCCCTTGACTGTGTGAGTTTTGCTTTTGTTTGTTTTTAGTCTGTTTTATTTGTGTGTGTGTTAGCGTATCTTTAGTTTGTATTATGTGGGGGTAAGTGGGGGATTGGGGAAAGGAGAAACTTTTATTAACTCTTCCCTCGACGGAGGTGCCACTTTTTGCGTATTGCATCTCCGCCGGCATTGTGGCCAAACATCGTGGAGCTGGAGGTAGCTTTGTTAGGGATCAACGTCGGGAGCTCCAACTGCAGGACCTTTGATCGGCGACTGCGGGAGTTTCGATTGCCCCGACCGTGGGAGAAAAGGAGGAAGATGGTAAAAGTTATTCACCTTCCATCACAGACGGGAATATGTGGTCGTAAAAACCACGATGGAGGAGCTGCCTACCCTGGTGGGGACTCGGAGGGGTTTCCGTGAGTGAAGATTTTCTTTTGTATAAATCTTCCCATTCTTTTTTTCTAAATCAGCCCATCAACCCTTTTATGATCTGTTATGGTGCAGAATCACATTTTATGTGGAGCCTTGCAACATTGTCATTCTGGTTAGTGCAGTGATCCTGGAGCCTGGTGCGAGTGTGGACGGCTTTCTGACTTTGGGCGGACAGGGACTGCAGAGAGAGTACAGCGGTCGGTGAAGGAGCGTGTGTGTGGCCCGGACATTGAACTGATGGCTGTGGGTCTCCGCTTATGCTGGGTGCCCTAGGGATTCTCACACGCCGGTGTGGTGGCTGTTTATGTTTAATCTTTATGTAGTTTTGTGTCTTGTTGCATTTTTGGATGTGTGTGGTAAATCATATTTCACTGTACCTCAGTACACGTGACAATAAAGGACCATTAAACCATTGAATGTGAATTAATGATTTTATCCCCTGATTTCATTAATGATAGTTTTAATTTTAACGTCTTAATACCAAGGTGGAATTGAAGAATTGGTGCATTTAAATTACAAATGTTGCGTGTGTGTGATTTCCATTCTATGTTGCTAAGTTTTAATTACTGTTAGGAGGTATTAATTACGTTAACTTTCTCAGTTGCTGGAAGACCTCAAGGTAAAACTCCGTGAAAACGAAGAGGCATTATTGGAAAAGACGCAACTTGTGGATGTGTTGGAGAAAAAGCTTGATGGAAATTATCGGGAGCTAGCGGTAAGGACATCATTGTTTGCAGCTGTGTGAATGTCTATTACAGGGAAAGATCTCTGCAACCAGCTAAGGGATTCTGTTGTAACTGGCAGTGAAATCAAAATAGCAGGGAGCCTCTTGGAATAAATCTGTAAATAGAAACATAGAAACATAGAAAATAGGTGCAGGAGGAGGCCATTCGGCCCTTCGAGCCTGCACCGCCATTCACTATGATCATGGCTGATTATCCAACTCAGTATTCTGTACCTGCTTTCTCTCCATACCCCCTGATCCCTTTAGCCACAAGTGCCACATCTAACTCCCTCTTAAATATAGCCAATGAACTGGCCTCAACTACATTCTGTGGCAGAGATTTCCACAGATTCACCACACTCTGTGTAAAAAATGTTCTTCTCATCTCAGTACTAAAAGATTTCCCCTTTATCCTTAAACTGTGACCCCTTGTTCTGGACTTCCCCAACATCAGGAACAAACTTCCTGCATCTAGCCTGTCCAACCCCTTAAGAATTTTGTAAGTTTCTACAAGATCCCCCCTCAATCTTCTAAATTCTAGCGAGTACAAGCCGTGTCTATCCAGTCTTTCTTCATATGAAAGTCCTGACATCCCAGGAATCAGTCTGCTGGACTTTCTCTGTACTCCCTCTATGGCAAGAATGTTATTCCTCAGATTAGGAGACCAAAATTGTATGCAATACTCCAGGTGTGGTCTCACCAATTCCCTGTACAACTGTGGCTAGAACCTCCCTGCACCTTTTCTCAAATCCTTTTGCTATGAATGCTTACATACCATTTGCTTTTTTCACTGCCTGCTGCACCTGCATGCCTACTTTCAATGACTGGTGTACCATGACACCCAGGTCTCATTGCATCTCCCCTTTTCCTAATCGGCCACCATTCAGGTAATAGTGTACTTTCCTGTTTTTGCCACCAAAGTGGATAACCTCACATTTATCAACATGAAAAAATGTGAAGATTTTCTTTTGTATAAATCTTCCCATTCTTTTTTTCTAAATCAGCCCATCAACCCTTTTATGATCTGTTATGGTGCAGAATCACATTTTATGTAGAGCCTTGCAACATTGTCATTCTGGTTAGTGCAGTGATCCTGGAGTCTGGTTCGAGTGTGGACGGCTTTCTGACTTTGGGCGGACAGGGACTGCAGAGAGAGTACAGCGGTTGGTGAAGGAGCGTGTGTGTGGCCCGGACATTGAACTGATGGCTGTGGGTCTCCGCTTATGCTGGGTGCCCTAGGGATTCTCACACGGTGCTGTGGTGGCTGTTTATGTTTAATCTTTATGTAGTTTTGTGGCTTGTTGCATTTTTGGTATGTGTGTGGTAAATCATATTTCACTGTACCTCAGTACACGTGACAATAAAGGACCATTAAACCATTGAATGTGGATTAATGATTTCATCCTCTGATTTCATTAATGATAATTTTAATTTTAATGTCTTAATACCAAGGTGGAATTGAGGACCTAACTATTGGTGCAGTTGAATTACAAATGTTGCGTGTGTGTGATTTCCATTCTATGTTGCCCAGATTTATCTGTTAGGAGGTATTAATAACTTGTTAGCTTCCTCAGTTGCTGGAAAACCTGAAGGGAAAACTCCATGAAAGCGAAGAGGCATTGTTAGAAAGGACACAACTTGTGGATGTGTTGGAGAAAAAGCTTGATGGGAAGAATCAGGAGCTAGCGGTAAGGACATCATTGTTTGCTGTTGTGTGAATGTCTATTACAGGGAAAGATCTCTGCAACCAGCTAAGGGATTCTGTTGTAACTGGCAGTGAAATAAAAATAGCAGGGAGCCTCTTGGAATAAATCTGTAAATATGAAAAAATGTGAAGATTTTCTTTTGTATAAATCTTCCAATTATTTTTTTGTAAATCAACCCTTTTATGAAGTGTTATAGTGCAGAGTCACAGTTTATGTGGAGCCTTGCAGTGTTGTCATTCTGGTTATGACAGGTTGTTGGCATTGCTGATCTGTACCACCAATTGTTTTCAGCCGTGACCAAGATCAGAAGAGATCTGCTATTTATCTCCTATTTAGATGTCACAACACATGAACTCTTGATTATAATGCAACAGTGTCACTACTGATTATATCTATCTTCCATCATTTCTATTCCATATATATTACTAGAACTATCATCTTGACTACTTCGTGTCAGCGTTGTAATTAAATTTGAGCAAAAACCATCCTGCTTAGTGCTACCATTTTTCGCCACCATTCTTCTCTGCTGAAATCATATAAGTTTTGATCCGATCGATGAAATAGTACAAAAGTTATAAAGGTTTTGAAGGTTCCCCCTCCCCATACCCCACAGACCCCATTTGCCCACATCCCCTCCCCCACACCCCTCCTCCACACCCCCTCTTCCTCTGCAACCCCCTCCCCCACACCCCTCCCCAACCCCCTCCCCCACACCTCCCCCTCACCCCACACCCCCTCCCCCACACCCTCCCCACACCCCTCCCCCACACCCCTCCCCCACACCCTGCCCTCCCCCACACCCCCTCCCCCACACCCACCCTCCGCAACCCCCTCCCCCACATCCACCCTCCCACACACAAAGGCTCACGAAAGTCTCTAGTTTAATTTGGCTATTTTTAATTTTTTAGGAGTTAGTTGAAGATTTGAGCGTCATTGAGATGGAAAATGAAGAACTCAAGAACAAGCTTCTGGCTGAAAAACACGGAATGAGAACCAAGGTCCGAAATATGACGGAAAAGCATGAGGCAGATTTAAAAAACTCAACAGAAAACACAGGACTCAGCTCCGTAAAATCCGTGAGAAACATGCTGAAGAAACATCACTGAAAGATCAGTGTTGTGTACAACTTAACAAAGATCTGCAACTTTTACAATCTCATGCCTGTGCACCACTTGCAGAACAGGCAACTTGTTCTTTAAATTATTACACCAAACAGAAGATTGGGGAACTGGAAGGTAATTACTCAAAGATGACCTGTTAATATTTTTGGTCGGCCATAAATGTTCCTACCGCAGATTTGTACATCTGTCCTCACCTGCTGTGTAATTATCTCGTCCCTGTAACCTTATGAGATTTTGTGTATGCAAATTGGTTGTTGTAATTCCCATATTTTATCACTGATCACACTGGGCTGGTACGTTCAGTGATCAGGAAAAGTAGTGTGTAATCTAAGTTTCTTTCACTCGGGTATTCTGGTCAGATTCCTTGATCAGAAGATAGTGATGTTTAAAGATTCAAGAAAAGAAATCTTTGAGAAGCATTTGTGAGAGTCTGCCAAATGGCTGACAGGAACACACAGTAGTCATTTGGACAGATTCGTACAGATGCTTTTCAAAACATTCTCTTCTTGAATCCTTTAAACTTCGCTATCACTGAAATTTAATTTTGAGACGGTGCTGATAGTTAAAACATGACATTGTGAAGGGTGGCCTGGTGGCGCAGCGGTGGAGTTGCTGCCTTTCAGCGCCAGAGACCTGGGTTTGATCCTGACTGTGGTGCTTGTCTGTTCGGAGTTTGTATGTTCTCCCTGTGGGTTTTCATCCAGGTGCTCCGGTATCCTCACACTCCAAAGACGTACAGGTTTGTAGGTTAATTGACTTGGGTTAATGGTAAATTATCCCTAGTGTGTGTAGGATAGTGTTAGTGTGCGAGGATCATTGGTCGGCACAGACACAGTGGGTCGAAGGGCCTGTTTCCACGCTGTGTCTCTAAATAAAATCATTTGAAGACATTTTACCATTCACAATGCCCTTGCCGGAAATGGTACATCAAAGTATTTTAATTTCAAATAGCTTTTAATGAGAAGACCACAGAGCAACCAGGACATTTCATTAACTCCATGAATGTCTTATCTCTGTGAGACTTGAGCTGTGTTTGCATGACAGTTTACGGAAGAGAGGGTGAAACCAGGGACAAGATACAATGTTGGTGGAGACAGACTATTCAGCAGCAGAAGAGGACATTTAATTGGAGTAATTTAAAATAAAATAAGGGTTTTAATGGAGCCAGTGGAGAATGATCATTTTGTTTGTTTGGGATTAAGTAACTGTATACCTTAATTTCCAAAATGTTGTTGAGGAGACACATTTTCTGTGGAGCTTTATTCAAGCTTCTAATCTTTTCTCACTAGTGATAGTTAAGGAATTTATCATTGGATAAATATGTATATGGAATTACCATTTTGCCTTACAAATCGTCAAGCTTAATGAATTGTAGCATTTCAAGGATATTTTATGATTTCAAATGTTGGTAATTAGTTGAACAGATGATTTTCACTGATTGCCATTAACTGCTGTGGAAACAATTGCAAATTGTGGAGGTGTTGCCTTTTTTTGCAACAAATATCAGATAATTACGGGTGTTTTTTCCTTTCTCTTTCTTAAAGAACAAGTGAGGCTTATGACGCAAGAGGCTGAAAAATCAGAGGCCAGGTTCATTACAATGGAAGCTCAGTCCAAATTGAAAATCAAGAAGATTGAAGAGGAGCTGGACAATGTACAGGTACCCCAAATAAAAAACCCTTGTACCTGGTGACGATTAACTGAATATTAATCTGTTTGCCATTTACCTAGAATTAAATGACTTTATCTTATAAAAAAAGGAAAATTGATGGTATGTTATTCCATGAGTTGTTGAAGCATTGTGGGAACCACAATTTTTTTTTACGCAGTTATGTACATTGTATATTTTTAATCTGGGCTCAACTGTATGAAGGAGTGCTTCCCTACATTTCACTGCTCACTCCATTCCGTGTAGAACACCTTTCTGAAGAGTAAGTGACATGGGATAGATGTGAACCTGCAGGAAAATTCAATCATAAAATAGTTGTGGTAGAATGGAGCTGTCAGCAATGACACATTAAAAGTATAATGCATGCTAAAGTTATTTAGAGAATCATACTGTTCATAAACAGACCCTTCAGCCCAAATTGCCCACACTGACCAACGAGCCCCATCTACACTAGCCTTACCTGTCTAGAGTCATAAAGCAAAATATTTAATCTAGAATGTGAATGGTGACTATTTTACTGACCAATAGAAATCCCTTGGCTATAATTGACACTAAAGTTATTTCTACCCAGATTGTACCTTCTCGGCAGGAGCTGCTGGAGCTCAAAGATATAGCCGTTGACTTGGAAGAGGAGAACGAACAGTTACACCTGAAAGTGAACTGGCTACAACATGTCGAGGCACAAAATGGTGTGTGTATAGTATGTCTTTAATTGGGTAAGAAGGAACTGGGGATACAGGTTTACACCGAAGATAGACACAAAATGCAGGTCAGGCAGCATCTCTGGAGAAAAGAATAGGTGATGTTTCGGATCAAGACCGTCAGGGAGTCAGGGGGGGGGGGGGGGGGGGGGAATTAGAGGTATGGGGAGGTACAGAACAAAGTAGAGCCCGCATCGATGACTCGGGGAGGGTGGAGCTGACAATGGTCCATTGTTGGCTGAGGATGTGGTGATAATGAAGGAATACAAATGGTGAAATTAGCAAGAGGACTAGAGTGGGGGAGAGACAGACAGAGAGAGAGAGAGAGAGAAAAATGGAAGGGTTATTTGGTTAGAGATCCTTCATCTCTTGTGTAAGAAGGAACTGCAGTTGCTGGTTTAAACCGAAGATAGACACACAAAGCTGGAATAACTCAGTGGGACAGGCAGCATCTCTGGAGAGAAAGAATAGGTGACGTTTCGGGTCATGACCCTTCTTCTTTCTCATTATTTAAATGGTGATATGTGTTTTCTTACAGAGGATCTTCAAGCAAAAGTGGAAGAATATGAAGAGCAACACCAGAACATGCAAGCAGATTTAGAACAAGCTACCAAGGGACAAACTTCCCAGGTTGGGAGAATTTGTGCTACATTTAATTCCTCCATGTACAATCTTAATTCCAAGTGTGTGCATTCTGCACAGATTCAACAGTCTCAAGTATCCTGCTAATTAATATTACATTGTATTTCATGTTGCTTATTCAGATTAATTTTTAAATGGATCATTTAAGTAAGTTTTTATTTTGCTCTTTTCTATTCTCATCCTTACTTTTTGGCTTGATTCTTGCATCTGAGGGGTGCTATTTGCTTCCACACCAGATGGTTTCTGTATGCATTACCATACACCTTGGACATGGAGAAAGTCTACTGAATTAGCTCGTGTGGTTGGGGAAGCAACAGGGTATTTCCAGACTTTTTTTATCTAGTTTGGATAATTTTACCTATTAATATTATACGGTCATAAGGAATAATATTAGGTCATTCGGCCCATCAAGTCTACCCCACCATTCAATCATGGCTGATCAATTACTCCCTCCTAACCCCATTCTCCTGCCTTCTCCTCTAACCTCTGACACCTGTACTAATCAAGAATCTATCTATGCCTGAAAAATATCCACTGACTTGGCCTCTACAGCCATCTGTGGCAAAGAATTCCACAGATTCACCACCTTCTGGCTAAAGAAATGTCACCTCATCTCCTTCCTAAAAGAACATCCTTTAATTCTGATTATCCAGAACTCTAAACATGTATTGGCAAGACTGATTTCTGTGGTTAGAGCGTGTCCTATGCTTGAGCCGATATTCTCCAGATTTTAGAAGAGTGTAAAGTGAAAGGACGGAGCGGGTGTGGAGAAAGGTGTGTTTGACTGATAGGCTGATAGGATATTTCTCCTAATGGGAGAGTCAAGACCTAAAGGGCATATCCTCAGGATAAGGAGCTGCAATAGACAATAGGTGCAGGAGTTGGCCATTCGGCCCTTCCATCCAGCACCGCCATTCAATGTGACCATGTTTGATCATCCCCAATCAGTACCCCGTTCCTGCCTTCTCCCTATATCCACTGACTCCGCAATCTTTAAGAACTCTTTCTAGCTCGCTTCTGAAAGTATTCAGGGAACCGGCCACCACCTCCCTCTGAGGCAGAGAATTCCACAGACTCACAACTCTCTGTGTGAAAAAGTGTTTCCTTGTCTCCGTTCTAAATGGCTTACCCCTTATTCTTAAACTGTGGCCCCTGGTTCTGGACTCCCCCAACATCGGGAACATGTTTCCTGCCTCTAGTGTGTCCAAACCATTAATAATCTTATATGTTTCAATAACATCCGCTCTCATCCTTCTAAACCCCAGAGTATACAACCTAGCCGCTCCATTCTCTCAGCATTTGACAGTCCCGCCATCCCGGGAATTAACCTTGTAAACCTACGCTGCACTCCCTCAATATCAAGAATGGACTTCCTCAAATTAGGGGATCAAAACTGGACACAGTTCTCCAGGTGTGGTCTCACTAGGGCCCTAAACAATTGCAGAAATACCTCTTTGTTCCTATACTCAACTACTCTTGTTGTGAAGGCAAACATGACATTTGTTTTCTTCACTGCCTGCTGTACTTGCATGCTTACTTTCATTGACTGATGAGCAAGGACCCCCGGATCCCGTTGTATTTTCCCTTTTCACAACTTGACACCATTTAGATAATAATCTGTCTTCCTGTTTTTGCTACCAAAGTGGATAACCTCACATTTATCCACATTAAACTGCATCTGCTCACTCAGCCAAACTGTCCAAGTCACCCTGCATTCTCATAGCATCCCCCTGACAATTCACACTGCCATCCAGCTTTGTGTCATCTGCAAATTTGCTGATGTTACTTTGAATCCCTTCATCTAAATCATTGATGTATATTGTAAATAGCTGCACAGAGCCTTGCAATACCCCATTAGTCACTGCCTGCCATTCTGAAAGGGTAACGTTAATCCCTACTCTTTGTTACCTGTCTGCCAACCAATTTTCTATCCATGTCAACACTCTAGCCCCAATACCAAGTGCCCTAATTTTGCCCACTAATCTCCTATCAAATTTGACCCTTTCTAATGGTTTCTGAAAGTCCAGGTACACTACATCCACTGGCTCTTCCTTGTCCATTTTCCTAGTTACATCCTCAAAAAATTTCTGAAGATTAGTCAAGCATGATTTCCCTTTCGTAAATCCATGCTGACTTGGACCAATCCTGTTACTGCTATCCAAATATGCCACTATTTCATCTTTGACTCCAGCATCTTCCCCATCATCAATGTCAGGTTAACTGGTCTATAATTCCCTGTTTTCTCTCTCCCGCCTTTCTTATAAAATGGGATATCATTAGCTACCCTCTAATACAGTGATTCCCAACCTGGGGCCATATGGCAAATTTCAGGGGGGCCACAGAAATATTTTGGGATTTAGGGGGGCACAGGTTCGATGAAGGGGGCCACAGAGCTACCACCCTGTTGCCTCCTAAATTTCACTTCTAATAAATTAAAATCTATGTAGTTGAAATATTTTTGATGTTTGTGGAATAGAATAAAAGAGAATATATGTGCAATTATTACACACTGATATTTTTATGGAAGGTATTATAATATTAAGTACTTTTTTTTCCGCTAATAACGTCAGGGGGGGCTACAGAAAAATTAAAAGATCCCAAGGGGGCCATGAGCTAAAACAGGCTGGGAACCACTGCTCTAATCCACAGGAACTGATCCTGAATCTATAGAACATTGGAAAATTAACACCAATGTGTCCATTATTTCTAGAGCCACTTTCTAATGTACCCTGGGATGCAGACCATCAGGCCCTGGGGTTCTACCCAACACCATTTCCTGCCTAATGTGAATTTTCTTCCGTTCCTCCGTCACCACAGATCCTCTGGCCACTAGTACATCAGGAAGATTGTTTGTGTCCTCCTCAGTGAAGACGGATCCAAAGTACTTGACATTTCCCCTCTGAGGATTGAGAATCTTTTGAATTCTTTACCCTCCGGAGCTGTGGGTGGAGAACCATTCAGTATATTCAAGGGTTAGCCAGCTAGAATTTTACACTGCAGGAAAGTTGAGGGTTATGGGGATTATGTAAATGTTTAGATCAAAGACCTAATCAGCCATGATCACGTGATAGAACGAATAAGGCTCAAGGGCTGATTTTATGTAATAAAAGTTTCCAATTATCCAATTCTGCAACTTGCAATTCCAATGACATGTAACAATATGTCTTGAAGATGTAAATTAAAAGGAACAAGTCAGTACTTCATTGCCCATAGGTCCATTTATCTTAAAGACAATTAAAATAATTTTACTTATATCTGAAAATCACTGAAATCATAATTTCCAGCAGAGAATAAAAAAGGGTAAACTATCTTTTACAAACTATAGTTTTCACCATGAAGTTCACTTTTTAATGCTGATCACACCTCTGGTCATCTTGCTGAATAACTCTCAACTATAAATCAGCTTGCTATTTTGTGAATCAAATATGTCCGGGAGGCAAACATAGAGAATCATTACTCTTGTATCATGTCTCAGCGTTTCTGTTTCTTATGGCATCAAGCATCTAATTGGCCAGTTAGATGAGTGGATGATGTTGCTTTGTGTGTAATGTGTCTGTAGACAAGTGAATCTGGATCTGCAGAGGAACTGCACAGCCGCCTGATGAAGTGGCGAGAAACGGTTTATAAGCCAACACATCGATGAGAGGAATGTCATGGAATTAAGGATGAGGCAACTTGAGGAAGAAAGAGAAGGTAAATTGTGGTGCTCTCTGGTTCTCACTTGGAACAAATCATACAGTTTACTTTGTTTTAATTTAAAATGTTTAAGAAGTGAATGACTTGATTAGTGATCTTGATGACTTGAAAGTCGAGTGCACCTCTATTTAGGGATCTGTTTGTTGTCCATATTTCAGTCAAGACAAAGGCTGCTGTCAACTTTTTAAAGCTGGAATTCTAACATTTTTACTTTCGGCATCAAAATCCATGCTGACAATAGTTTTGTCCAGTTTTATTTACATTGGTAATTACAAAGGTAGCACACTTACCTTTTTGTCCAAATGGCCACGACACAGGCTTCACTCAGTTTATTCATGGATTTGCAGGTTCTCCTGAAGAAATACTGAAATAATATCAATACATAAATCAGTATTGGTATTAGTTGTCTCTGGGATACCAGTGATGTAAATTTAGCTTTGTTACTGCAAGCTTTTAAAATGTAAAGCCAGCCAGCCAGCTGCAAGGTGTTTTAGCCCAGTCAGAAACTAACACCTTAACTTGGGGAAGCCACAAGGTACCGATGGTTACCAAAGTCCAATCAGTCCATATTGTGTCTGTGTTCATGCTGTTTTTCTGAATGACGTGTCTTCCTGTGGCCCAAAACTGATTGAGGATAACTGGTTCTTTCCCGGCTGCTCTGATCCAGATTTGATCTCAGAACTGCAGGAGCTGGAGGAGGAACAGGGGGATCTTCAGAGACGAGGACAGGATCAAGGATGGACAAAGCAGACCACAGCTGGCCAAAAGCTTAGGTTATGTGCTCAGTTTGACACTTAAATATCTGTGGAAATATATATACGGAGATTTGCTAAACTGAAAAAGCCTTCAACTCAATTTTCAGTGCCATTATAAGTTGGACAGAGATGGATGGCCTCATACAAGGAGAAAGCATTATATCAGGCTCAATCATGTTCCATTTCTAATATTAAAAGTAAAATGACATCAATAGACAGATTTTGGAAATCACTGACAAATCTGGAAAGTACAGCAATATTTGTAATTTTAGCGAATTTACCCCTTTATATATAAACATTTGAACAGTTCAAATTAAAGATCAGTTTTGGACATGATGGGCAAAATGACGGCTTCTGGGGTTGTGACAACCTGATCAATTTTAACTCTCATTTTTCATGTTTGGTGTTAATAGTCATTGGGTTCCATCCAGTGTGCACAGTATCTCTGTCTCTGTTACTGACGATCATTTACCCATCTGTATTTTTCAAGGGAAGTATTTAAAATACATCAAAGCAAATGAGTAGAGCGTTGGTGAATACATTTTAGCTTGATACCAAGTAACTACATTTGGGAAATTTAAAGGGTTGTTAATACAGCAACTTTGTTGTTCCATGGTACAAATGTATTGTGAATTCATGTGCAAGGAAGTAAACCTTTCTATTATTATTCAGGATACTATTATTTATGAGGGAATAAAACGTTAAAGTCACAAACAGAAGAACATTCTCGTGTTTTATACCTTCTGCCCAAAGTACAGCAAGTGAAGATGTAAACTGAGCAATAGTTGAGCTGTTTGACTTCTCCAATACTTCCGATGTCAACAAATACTCCTTTAATGGTTGATCTGCCTCCAGTGTATCAATGACCACATTGGCAACATATCTCCCCACAGCATTGGTTGTCACTTGGGTAGTCTACACCCCAGCGGTATCAACATTCTCTAATTTTATATAGCCCTTGTCTTCTCCCTCCTCCCCATCCCCCTTCTCAGCTCTCCTTCTAGTCCTACTGTCTCCGCCTCTTCCTTTCTATTTACCAGCCTCTTCCTTTCTATTTATCCAGCATCTGCAGTTCTTTCTTAAATAGGTTTTGGAGAAGGCTGAACCAGTGGGCAGCTGTACAAACAAATGAATGACCGACTGTGGAGCCCCTGGTTTCACCCCAGTGGTGGAAGTTTTCTTGTAAGTTATACTATGTTAACACGTTAATAATAAAATTAATATTAACGTGTTAACATAGAAAACTTCTGCTGAAAGTCATGACTTGCAGGGCCAACTTGACCAGAAAACTGATAGTTGTGTTGTTGCAGAAACAAATGCATTGAATATTGATAAAGAAAGTCTTCAGAATGAGAATAAAGAACTTCACACATCTTTGAGTAGGTGGACTGCTGAGCGCAGTCAACTGCAGGGGAAGGTGAATGAGAATGAACTCGCAACACATCTTGTGTGGGATCAGGCACAGGCATTCAACACTGAAAATTGTCGGCTTAAAGCAGAACTTGAAGAGTTGGTCTGCATTTCAAAGGAAAGTTGGTGAATTTAAAGTTGGTGATGTCATTGAATCAGCAAGCACATTTACTGCAACAGCTCCAAGCCAAAACTTGAGCAGTTGGGCCAATATATGCAGATGATTGCAGGGTTGCAACATCAGGAGCAAGTTGTGGAGTGTGAAGCAGGTCAGCTCAAGCAGACTCTGCAAGAGAAAGATAAATATCTACAACAGCAGGGAGATGAGCTTGGACATCTCCAGAAGAAATCTGAAGAACACCAAGCCCTGGAAAAGCAATCATGCAAAACATGGAAACCATTTCCAAACTTCAAAATCAAATCCAAGACTTGACCTTGAAAACTCACAAACTGAAGCACACCATCGAGGAGAGAGACTTGCTGCTGGCCTGTAAAGTGGAAGATTGTGTCAAACTCAGGACGGTTCATTCTGAAATGGACGACACCATTTCACAACTTTGAGCGCAATTGGCAGCTTCCAGTTCTGAAGCTGAGAGGTTGAAATGTGTTATTAAGGAAAAGGAAATATCTCTCTCTCAAATAAATGAGCCGCAGCAGCTTGCAAAGAAGAGGAGAGGCAGAGGCTTCTCTCCGAAGCTGATGGTATATCCACAGAGAAACAGAACCTAAACGTTGCCTATGAAAGTCTGAAGCAGACACTGAACATCCTAACTCATGAGAAGTAATAATATTCTCAACAGCTGGATTCACTGAAAAACTCCCAGATGGCAGAGTTGTCAGAGTGGACAAAGCACGATGAATTAAAGCACGATTATGAATCCCTTTTGTAATCCCTCGAAAATATCAGCAATGAGATGGATAAGATGAGGCAAATAGTTGAGACGGCAAGAAAAGAGAAACAGGAGGTGATGTTCAAGCTCCGCGATGTAGAAGCCAAACGACAAAGCATGGAGAGGCAGCTTGAGGAAGCTGGTGCTGAAAATGAAAAAATAAAGGACAAAATGAGAAAGTTTACAAAATCCAAGCAGCAGCGAGTTCAGGAGCTTGAGGAAGAGATTGAAATAATTAGCAGTGAGTTACAAACTATTACCACAAAGCAGAGTCACGCAAGTGAATTGTCTGCCCAGTACAATCAGCACCAGGAGGAAAGCAAATCACTGAAGCAAACTTCTCACCATCTTAACGCAGAGTTTTGACAAAACCCAAAATGAGGGCGAGCTTCTGCTGAATGAATTTAATGCATCAATATCCATCATAGAGGAGTTGCAGAGTGAGGATGATTCTTATCAGGCTGATTTTAATGAACCACTGTCATTAGAATCCCAATCCCTGGAGGACCAGCCTGTGCTGAAGGAAGGAAAGGTTCACACGACAGGGCAAGTAGGACCATTGTTGTCTCAGAAGCGCAGACAATTAGAGGATGACAAATCTCTTCTCCAGGAAGAACTTGAAAATTTCCAGGAAATGTCAGAAAATGTCAAAAATGAGAGAGAGTGTTTGGAGGCAGAATGACTTAAAAATGTCGACAAGATAGATCAGTTAACATATGCAAAATAATTCACTTGTCAATGAATTGGACTGCTTCAGAGAAGAGAAACGTCATCTGATCAAAGAAAAAGAGGTACAGGAAAAAAAATGGTGAAAGAATTTGAAGTGAGGCTTCGGTCTGCTCGGAGGGGTAATACCTCGTCTAAAGGTGAGACCAAGGAGCTTCGAGAACTGTTAAAAGAGAAGCAGCAGGAAATAATTATTTTGAAGAAGGACTGCATCAAGTACCAGGAGCTCATTTTGGACTTAGAGTGATGTGTCAAAACATCGGAATCTACCTGTGATGAAATGAGCAAGAGACTAGAGTCTATGACTGCAAAAGCTTCCGAGTTTGAAAGGCAAGTCAAACTTGTTCAAGAAGAACTTGCATCTTATAAAGTCTTGCTCCAAGACACCAGAACTGAAACTGAAGGTGCTCGAATGCAGTGCTTAGGGTTCACAGAAGATCTTCGGAAGAACGAAGAGAAGACAAAAGCTCAAATTACTAAGAAGGAGAAGGAACTACTTGAGATTTTAGATCAACTGAAAACAATTAATCAGAAAGAAATATTGAGATATCAGGATAAACTGGATTTGCTGGAACGGGACAAAGACAGAGTGGATGCAGCAACGTTGGTAATTGAGAGACATTTCCCAGCAGCCGAAGCTAATGTTGAGCAGTAAGGATGCAGAGTTCTCAAAGCTTGTGTCATCAAAAGACAGTGACATTTCTGACTATCTAGTGGAAATCCAGCAGCAACATAGAAAGCAAATAGATGACTATGAAAAGAATTTGAGGATTCTCCAACAAGATAACCAGAAAGGAGCCAGAGCCATGAAAGAGCTGGAGATCCAACTTGTTAAGGTTAGGAAGAAAAAGACAAAGCTGTTAGCCAGACGGGTGCCTTCACAAAATCGATGGCCTCCTTGCAAGATGACCGAGGCCGCATGTTATCAGAATATACGGAGCTGGAACAATGGCATCTCGACATGCATTGCCAGAAACATCGCATCATTCAGGAGAGTGCAGCTGAAAACATGAACTGAAGCAAGAGATCGGAAATGTTCTCAACCAGATGGATGACCTTAATTCTGACAACGCGCTGTTAAAAGCACAGTTGGTTCAGTACAGGGGGGAGCTAAACCAGGTCCTGTCTTTGAAGGATAATCAGTTGAAGCAAACGCAACAACAGCAAATAAATAATCTTGAGAATGAGAAATCCAACTTCAAAGAGCAATGGAAAGTTGCACAAGGACCCCTTAAACAAAGTAATGAAAGCCCAAAGCCCTTGCAAGAAGAAAATCTGCAAATTTTGGAACAGCTTACAGAGCTCAAGGCTATTGGTTTCCAAAAAGAAGAGGATAAAAATGAAACAAATGCGAGGCAATTAATTCAAGAGCTTCAGCAACAACTTAAAACTAAAACTCTGGAATGCGAAGAACTCAAAAAAGAAAACTAATATTAGAAGAGCTGACTTAAAATAATTGAAAATTTATGAACAGAATTTGAAAATCTGGCTCAAGTAAAGGCGGGAGTGAAAATGTCTGAAAGTGCTGATGGAATAGCGCAGGAGAAACCTGAAGAATATTTGGTGGGATTGTCAGTGATGAAGCAAAGACTTTTGGATGTTATTAATGAGAACAAGGAAGTTGCTTCTCGGGCAGACTCTTTTGAGAAAACGTTGCTGGCAGTACAGACGGACAGAGACAGATGTCTGGAGGATATTCGGAAACTTCAAATAAGGCAAACATGATCTCAAGGTGGAAATTAATGTTTTTTAAGCACAAATCTTAGAAGGGACTTTTTAAAAGAGCACTTTCATTTACTAATGACATGCACGGAAACAAGCCCTTGCATCAATGAATAAATTGAGCAGGATACTAAATCTCAAGGTAGTAAAGATGAAGCCATGACATTGCTCATTGATGGGACTTGTTCCTCAGGATGCATATGATGAATAAATATTTGTGTTTTTACATTTTAATTTAAAAGATTCCAAGATGGACACAGCAAAGATATGTTGTAATCTTGTTTTGCATTCATGTGTGTATAAAGATTGAGCACTATTTTCATTTTGCAGGAAAAGGAAGAACTGGAAACCCTTCAGCAAACAACACAGCAGGAGCGCAGAGAGCAAGATCCGTCCTCCTGCGAGAATGAATTGGCTGAGCTAAGGTTTGGTTCTACTTGGACTGGGATATCAGTTGCATTTCTATTGTGCGATATGATCAAATGGGATTATCCCTTGATGCTTTGGCCAGTTAACTACGTTTGAAGTGTTGATGATGGTAGCAAACACGGCAGTCAATTTTCATAGGGTGGTGTCATAGAGCCACAAATGATTCAACTCCTTGACGAAGGAGAATCCGTCTGGTTAAAGGAGGACATTCAGTTGCGAATGGCTGGACGGCTTCCTTTAGTTTGTTTTAGATTAGTTCAGTTTAGAGAGAATCTAAATCCAAGATGACTATCAACACGCATTTGGGATTGTTTCAGTTCAATAGGCTCCCATTTGGCATATCATCAGCCCCAGGGATTTTTCAAGGGTTTATGACACAAATTCTAGAGGGAATTGAAGGTGTGGTGTGTTACTTGGATGACATCCTCATCTCAGCCACTGGCAGGCAGGCACATGATGAAAGGTTGGAAGTGGTACTCAAACGCCTTGAGACACTCAGTGTAAGAGTGAAGGCACAAAAGTATGAGTTCTTTCACAACTCGGTAGAGTACTTGGGTCATAAGATAGACAAGGATAGTCCACACCCCACCAAGGGTAAAGTTGATGCGATCAAGAACGCGCCCACTCCCAGAAACAGGCCCTTCGTCCTACTGAGTCTGCGCCGACCAGCAACCATCCCGTACACTAGCGCAATCCTACACACTAGGTACAAATTACAATTGTAATCAAGCCAAATAGCCTAGAAACCCTCACGTCTTTTGGATGTGGGAGGAAACCAGAAAACCTGGAGGAAACCTACGCAGCCACAGGGAGAAGATGCAAACTCCACACAAACAGCACCTACAGTCAGGATTGAACCTGGGTCTCTGGCGCTGTAAGGCAGTAATTCTGCCCCCACTGTTACTTGATAGAATCTAAAGAACCATGTGTACACAATGTGGATGGAATTAGAGAATTCTGCTTGTAGTAGCACTGAATGATTTAGCCACTTAATGCTACCCCCTTTCCTCATTGACATGCGTCTTTGAATTGTTTAAAAAAAAAAATATTATTATTGAGTCTTTTTTACAACTTTTTAAGGGAATATAACCTAGGTCATAATTTGCTGAGTAAAACATAATTTCCCCTCCTCTTCCCCTGGCATTTTTGCTAGTTTCTATACCCTTGCTTCCTCCAATTCAAGAAATGGTCTTTCCTGTACTGCTCCATTAAACCGCTTGTAGAGGAATCCACTGACTGCAGAAAGCAGCTGCTTCAAAGTCCTTGGAGAAGATTCCTTGAAAGCCGTGTGTTCTTCCCAGCCCTTGGTATCGATGACATTTCATTGACCAGGTGGGGTTACTGTGTTACCGTTTAAGCTGCTGTTTTCTTTCCAGGCATGGACCTCTTCTTGTCAGACCAGCACCCAGGGAGCAAACCATTGAAGTGGAATCAATCGAGGAATGTGAGGAGGCTTTGGAGATAGACCCCAGTGAACAGGTGGTGGTGGCACGGAAGGTGTGTATTGCCAATCAATTCTATGTTTTCTAGTTTTAATGTAATTTCCTGACATTTTACACTGTATCTTGCCCCCCGCCCCCACCCCAGTGAACAGGGCAACTCTGGAAAACCTGCTTCCATGTACTTACTAACTAATAAATAGGATACATAGTACATCGGTTTGGAGTGGGTGATTCAGGCATCAACACAGAAAACCTGGCCTGGTTTCTTTGTCCAGCCTCGATGTCTGCAGGTGGTGCCCCTCCCCTCACCCAGCAACTCCTCCTCTCCTGGGAGACATGAGGTGTTTGAGTTACTCTCATGTCGCACTCACGCGAATCGGTTTTCAAATGCATATCTCTAATCTCTCTGTTTCAGTATGAAAGAGCGCAGTGAATACAGGCCAAGGTGTAAGTCAAATCTCAAAATAAATGCAATAAATTTGGTTATCTCATCTTAACCAAAAGAAGATCTGAAATGTAGAGACACCTTTCCAGGAACAGAGAGAGCAGGAAAAACAGCTGATGAAGGTTCATCTTTCCCCACCTTCATCATGCTGTATAGTGTAAGAATGGATACATCACCCATCACCAAGGAATCCAAGACTAACCATGGAAGCACTGTCATTTTCTGATTGACTGTGATAGAGGATTGTTTAGAATCTAGACCTCCTGTCCAATAGTTCACCAAGGAATCTACATTGCTTGTTTGCTCATAGAATCGTGCATTTATTTGGACCATAGTATTGAAGCCGCTGCCACCCATATGTACATTATAATGCGGATCTTTATAACATGATAAGTAAATACAAATCTTCACATCTGTACCTTGGTATTTTACTAATTAGTTTAATTCTGAAAGAACTAATTAGTTGAGGTTCATAAGTGATAGGATAAGAATTAGGTAGTTTGGCCGATCAAGTCAACTCCTTGATTGAATCATGGCTGATCTATCTCTCCTTTGTAACCCCATTCTCCTGCCATCTCCCCATAAACTCTGACACCTGTATTAGGTTGATGTTAGTTAGCTATTGACCTCTGTTTCTGTTTTGCAGGCGAAGAGACGAGTGAATTTCTTCAAGCGCTTCTTTACTGCTCGAAAATGAAGACTTCCCGGACCAGGTCACGCTACTTGGTCTTGGCGTACTTTGCGACACCACATGTGCTTGTTTACGTGTGCCTGGCGAGGCTTTTGTAGATGCACTACAGATGGGAATGACACCAATGTATTTATCAAAGTTGTTAATGAGTTGAACACTGACCACTGGTGTATAAATGAATACTGTATTGTTAATATATGAAATGCATGAACGCAGATCCCAGCGATGCATGTTGGTGTTGAACCGGCCAACCCCTGTACGGAGCCGGTTCAGGGCGACCCACTCTTTGCGGGGCAGGTCCGAGCCAGGTGGGGCTGTGGTGTTCAGTGCAACAGTGAATTGAGGAGGTCGGGAAGTCTGTTCTCAGCTGGTTCTCCAAGCTCCTAGTGTGTTGAAACCCGAGCCACAGAGGGTGGCTGCGTGACGGGAGAAGGGGCGACGAGATGACAGGCGTTGAGGTCCCAGTTGCTGTGAGTCCTGGGCGAGGTTGTGCAAAGGATGTTTGGCGTCCGATGGGGCCTTGCACACCAGCCTGTGGGTGAAGTACTCTATAACATATAACATATAACAATTACAGCACGGAAACAGGCCATCTCGGCCCTACAAGTCCGTGCCGAACAACTTTTTTACCTTAGTCCCACCTGCCTGCACCCATACCATAACCCTCCATTCCTTTCTCATCCATATGCCTATCCAATTTATTTTTAAATGATATCAACGAACCTGCCTCCACCACGTCCACTGGAAGCTCATTGCACACCGCTACCACTCTCTGAATAAAGAAGTTCCCCCTCATGTTACCCCTAAACTTCTGTCCCTTAATTCTGAAGTCATGTCCTCTTGTTTGAATCTTCCCTATTCTCAAAGGGAAAAGCTTGTCCACATCAACTCTGTCTATCCCTCTAATCATTTTAAAGACCTCTATCAAGTCCCCCCTTAACCTTCTGCGCTCCAGAGAATAAAGACCTAACTTATTCAACCTATCTCTGTAACTTAGTTGTTGAACCCAGGCAACATTCTAGTAAATCTCCTCTGTACTCTCTCTATTTTGTTGACATCCTTCCTATAATTGGGCGACCAAAATTGTACACCATACTCCAGGTTTGGTCTCACCAATGCCTTGTACAATTTTAACATTACATCCCAGCTTCTATACTCAATGCTCTGATTTCTAAAGGCTAGCATACCAAAAGCTTTATTTTCCACCCTATCTATATGAGATTCCACCTTCAAGGAACTATGTACGGTTATTCCCAGATCCCTCTGTTCAACTGTATTCTTCAATTCCCTACCATTTACCATGTACGTCCTATTTTGATTTGTCCTGCCAAGGTGTAGCACCTCACATTTATCAGCATTAAACTCCATCTGCCATCTTTCAGCCCATTTTTCCAAATGGCCTAAATCACTCTGTAGACTTTGGAAATCCTCTTCATTATCCACAACACCCCCTATCTTGGTATCATCTGCATACTTACTAATCCAATTTACCACACCTTCATCCAGATCATTGATGTACATGACAAACAACAAAGGACCCAACACAGATCCCTGAGGCACCCCACTAGTCACCTGCCTCCAACCCGACAAACAGCCATCCACCATTACCGTCTGGCGTCTCCCATTCAGCCACTGTTGAATCCATCTTGCTATTCCTGCATTTATACCCAACAGTTGAACCTTCTTAACCAACCTTCCATGAGGAACCTTGTCAAAGGCCTTACTAAAGTCCATATAGACAACATCCACTGCTTTACCCTCGTCAATTTCCCTAGTAACCTCTTCAAAAAATTCAAAAAGATTAGTCAAACATGACCTTCCAGGCACAAATCCATGTTGACTGTTCCTAATCAGACCCTGTTTATCCAGATGCTTATATATATTATCTCTAAGTATCTTTTCAATTAATTTGCCCACCACTGAAGTCAAACTAACAATTGCTAGGTTTACTCTTAGAACCCTTTTTAAACAATGGAACAACATGCGCAGTACGCCAATCCTCGGGGACTATTCCCGTTTCTAATGACATTTGAAATATTTCTGTCATAGCCTCGGCTTCCCTCAATGTCCTAGGGAATATCCTGTCAGGACCTGGAGACTTATTCACTTTTATATTTTTCAAAAGTGTCAGTACTTCTTTTACTTTGAAACTCATGGTATTCATAGCTACTCTACTAGTTTCCCTTGCCTCACATAATTCAATATCCTTCTCCTTGGTGAATACCGAAGAAAGGAAATTGTTCAATATCTGCCCCATCTCTTTTGGCTCTGCAGATAGCTGTCCACTCTGTCTCTCCAATGGACCAATTTTATCCCTCGTTATCCTTTTGCTATTAATATAGCTGTAGAAACCCTTTGGATTTACTTTAACCTTACTTGCCAAAGCAACCTCATGTCTTCTTTTAGCTTTTCTAATTTCTTTCTTAAGATTCTTTTTACGTTCCTTATACTCCTCAAGCACCTCATTTACTTCATGCTGCCTATAATTATTGTAGATCTCCCTCTTTTTCCGAACAAGATGTCCAATTTCCCTTGAAAACCAGGGCTCTTTCCAATTTTTACTGTTTCCTTTCAACCGAACAGGAAGATAAAGATTCTGTACTCTTAAAATTTCCCCTTTAAATGTCCTCCATTTCTCTTCTACATCTTTCCCATAAAACAAAATGTCCCAGTTCACTCCTTTTAAATCATCTCGCATCTCATCAAAGTTAACCTTTCTCCAATCAAAAATCTCAACCCTAGGTCCAGTTCTGACCCTCTCCATAATTATATTGAAACTAATGGTATTGTGATTACTGGGCCCGAAGTGCTCCCCAACGCATACCTCCGCCACCTGTACCGTCTCATTTCCTAACCGGAGGTCCAGCACTGCCCCTCCTCTAGTAGGTACCTCTATGTATTGCTGCAAAAAACTATCCTGCACACATTTTACAAATTCCAAACCTTCCAGCCCATTTACAGAATGTGTTTCCCAGTCTATGTGTGGAAAGTTGAAATCTCCCACACTCACTACCTTGTGCTTACTACTAATATCTGCTATCTCCTTACATATTTGCTCTTCCAATTCTCGTTCCCCATTTGGCGGTCTATAATACACCCCTATAAGTGTTGCTACATCTTTCCCACTTCTCAGTTCCACCCAAATAGCCTCCCTAGATGAGCCCTCCAATCTACATCTATCCTGCTGTAATATCTTCCCTGACTAGCAATGCAACACCTCCACCTCTTGCCCCTCCAATTCTATCACACCTGAAGCAACGAAATCCTGGAATATTTAGTTTTCAATCACAGCCCTCCTGCAACCATGTTTCACTGATCGCCACAACATCATACTTCCAGGTGTCTATCCAGACTGTAAGCTCATCCACCTTTCTTACAATGCTCCTAGCATTAAAATATGCACATCTAAGAAACCCCCCGTCTCTTATTCTCTGTTTATTTCCTTTTTTTTCTTTCTCCTCTTGTGTCCGAGTGCTTCCCTTTTCTGCTTCCTGCCTCCCATTCTGTCTACTAGCTTTCTCTATTTGAGTCCCTCGCCCCAACCATTCTAGTTTAAAGTCTCCCCAGTAACCTTTGCAAATTTCCCCGCCAGGATATTGGTCCCCCTCGGGTTCAAGTGCAACCCATCCTTTCTGTACAGGTCCCACCTTCCCCAAAAGAAGTCCCAATGATCCAGAAACTTGAATCCCAGCCCTCTGCACCAGTCTTTCAGCCACGCATTTATCCTCCACCTTGCTCCATTCCTACTCTCACTGTCGCGTGGCACAGGCAGTAATCCTGAGATTGTTACCTTTTTGGTCCTTTTCCTTAACTCTCCTCCCAACTCCCTAAATCCTCCCTTCAGGACCTCTTCCCTTTTTTTACCTATGTCATTGGTACCTATATGTACCACGTCCTCAGGCTCCTCTCCCTCTGATTTCAGGATATCTTGGATGCGTTGAGACACGTCCGAGACCTTGGCACCAGGGAGGCAGACCACCATCCTGGTCTCCCGACTGCGTCCACAGAATCGCCTATCCGACCCCCTAACAATAGAGTCCCCAATTACTATTGTGTTCAAAAGGGAACTGCAGATGCTGGAATATCGAAGGTACACAAAATTGCTGGGGAAACTCAGCGGGTGCAGCAGCATATATGGAGCGAAGGAAATAGGCGACGTTTCGGGCCGAAACCCTTCTTCAGACTGATGGGGGGTAGGGGGGGGAGAAAGAAGGAAAAGGGGAGGAGGAGGAGGAGCCCGAGGGCGGGGCGGATGGGAGGGTGGAGGAGACAGCTAGAGGGTTAAAGAAGGGGAGGGAGACAGCAGGGGGCTAGCAAAATTGGGATAATTCAATGTTAATGCCATACGGACGCAAGGTCCCCAGACGGAATATGAGCGTGTTCGTGCCCCACCGAACTCATCTCCACATACCTTGACTCCATCCTATCCCCCTTGGTCAAATCCCTCCCCACCTATGTTCTAGACACCTCAGACACTCTCCGCCGCCTCCACGCATTCCACTCTCTGGCCCTCACCCCCACATCTTCACCATGGATGTCCGGTCACTCTACACACCTCCATGCCGCACCAGGATGGCCTCGGAGCCCTCCGGTTCTTCCTCGACCAGAGGAGCACTGTAGCCCTGAAGTCCCAGTTGGTCCGAGCACCTACTCTAAAATGTTTCGACCTGAAGCGCCCCATCGTCCTGACTTGCGATGCCTCGAAGTTCGGACTCGGTGCCGCCTGCCTGCAGCTCTACGACAAGCTGCAGCTACCCGTCTCCTACGCTTCCCGCACCATGACCTCTGCTGAGCAGCGCTATGCTCAGATCGAGAAGGAGCTCCTTGCCGTGGTGTTTGGCCTGCTCGAAGTTCAAGGATTACATCCTGGGCAACAACTTCGTTATCGAGACTGACCACCAGCCGCTGGTCACCATCCTAAACAAGCCGATACACGCCGCCTCATCCCGCCTGCAGCGTACGATGCTGCAGCTTCAACGCTTCACCTTTCAAATAGTGTACCGAAAAGGCAAGGACATGTTGTGGCCGATACGCTGTCCCGTGCACCCCTGGTATCCACTGCCCAACACCCATACGAGTCCTCCGACCTGATGGTGCTTAACCTTAACATTGTGCCTTCTCAGCAGATGCAATCCCTGGTCAAGCACACTGCCCTGGAACCTGCCCTGCAGCAGCTTGCCGACGTCATCAGGCAAGGCTGGCCAGACCGTCGTTCATACTCTACCTGCCGGTGCCGATCCGTACTCCTGGTCCGTGACGAGCTTGTCCTGCACGACGGCGTGGTGGTGAAGGGACACAAGGTGGTCGTGCCCAGCTGCGCTGCACGCTCACTATTTCGAATCCGCCCACACCGCGGTCATCCTGGGGCCGAGGCCACTCTGTCACAAGCCCAGAGTCATTCTACTGGCCCGGCATGGCCGATTACATCCGGGACAGGGTCTCCGCCTGCGCTACCTGCAACAGCCTCGCTCCCCGTCCGCAACGCCAGCCACTTCTGCAACAGCCTGCCCCTGAACTTCCATGGATGGCCCTCGCCACTGACATTTTCGAGTGGCGTGGCAAAGCACTTTCTGGTCCTTGTTGACTCTTATTCCAGCTGGTTCGAAGTTGATCAGCTGCACTCCCTCACCTCTTCGGGCCATCATCGGCAAGCCTGCGCCGCCACTTCGCCACCTTCGGCTCCCCGGCTACCCTCCAATCTGACAACGGCAGCCAGTTCACCAGTGCCGAGTTCCGGGGATTTCGCTGCCAGCTGGAACTTTCGCCATTTCACCAGCAGTCCAGAGTACCCGCAGAGTACGGCCTGGCGGAGCGCGCTGGTCCGCAGTGCCAAGGACTTGCTGGAACATTGTAGATTGTCCGAATCCGATTTTTACTTAGCACTTCTTAATATCCGCAACATCTCCCGCGACGCTTACCCTAGGCTCGCCAGCCAAACGGCTGATGTCTCGCACTACGAGACCTCCACTCCCTGTGACCCAGCGGTCCTCGTGCCCTCTCCCCTCAAGCCTGCTGCTGTCCAGGAGCGCATTGCTCACAAGCACGAAGTGGCAGAAGCGCTCCCACGACCAGTCATGCCGCCCCCTTCGCGTCTGTTCCCCGGCCAAGTCGTCCGGATGCAGTCCCCCTCCGGTCCCTCTAAGCTTGCCACCGTTGTCGGTGATGCTGGATCGCCGCGCTCCTACCTTGTCAACCACGACGGCACAATTTACAGGCGGACCCGCCAACATCTCCGTCCCGTCAACGAGCCTCCTCCGCCTCCTGCCGTCCCTTCTCCCCTCCCCTGCCCGAAACTCTGCCTGCCATCCCGCGTATGCCGCGGGTCCCTGCCTTCCCAGCTCTCTCAGCCTCACTCGCCGCCTGCTTCCCCTAGCTCGCCTGCACGTCCACCCGATTCTACCGCTATTTCCCAGCCTCAGCCTCCGCTGCTCTTTCCTCCTCCCGGTTCCCCGGCTCCTTCCACCGCTCCGGCTGCTGCTCTTCCTGCAGAGGGAGGAGATGGCGAGCTGCGGACCCGGTCCGGTCGACTGGTTAAGCCGCCTGTCCGTTATGGTGATTTTGCCTAGCTGTATGCTCCTCTGCTTGTTTAACTGTTTACCTGCCTGCTTGTAGCGCATGAGACGTGGTCGCTATGTCACTACTGTATTGTTTGTTTCCAAGGGAAAGGATGTAGATGTTCCTTTAACATAGTGACCTCACCACTACTAACCACTCCCTATATCCAAGTATAAATGTAACCTCTCCACCCCTTGATCCCTCTCTAGCTCGTGTGACGGACCACGTACAGCTAGTGCAGTATTGAATGTGAGTTAATAATAATAAAAGCAGTAAAGACAACTGCGTTATTGAAGCTCTTTACACCAACTCCGGCCTCCATCGCCTGCCCGAGTCCCGCGATGCCATCTTGGCCACGAGGAGCGACTTCAATACTCACCAGGACGCCGCCTTCACCGACCTCCACATCTATGCCGCCGCCGACCCTCACCTGCCTACCGATGACGCCCGGCCTCGCAGCTTCGGTAACTCGGACTTTCTCCCCCTCGCCGATTCCTCCAACCCTCGACGCCCCCCGGACCGTCCAGCATCATCGCCGCACCGGGCCCACCGACATCACCATCGCACTTGTCCGGCAGAACATCACAGCCGCACCTGGCCCACCCAACGTCGCCGTCCCACTGGGCCCGCCAGCATCGCCGCCGGACCCGACCTACCGGGCATCACCGCTGGACCGGGCCCACTGAACTTCGCCTTCGCACTGGGCCCGCCCAATAACGCCGCTGGACCCGACCTACCGGGCATCACCGCCTGACCGGGGCTCCCCCAACATGGCATCACCGCCGCACCGCACCCGACCCATCTCGTCGCCTTCCCGGGCTAGCCGAGCCGCGCCGTCCCGCCGACCATCCGCCCACCGGGACCTCCCACACATCGCCTGCGGACCCCGACTCAACCGCCCATCGACTCCCACCATCGGGTCCGTTGACCCTTGACCCGCGCCACTCCACCCCCCTCCAACAACCCACAGCCGTCGCCTTACTTGGAGCCTGGACTCTCCACTGGGCCTGGAGCCTTCACGCTGCTCACTCCCACTCTCCTGGGTTTGACTCCACTGGGTCCTAGTGCCAGTCGATCCAGTCTGGTCTACCTCAGTGGCAGTTCCACTGAGTCTTCCCCAACCCCCTCTAACTATGTGACCCCTGCTCTTCCCCACCCACACCACAGCCCTCTCTCCCCCCAGCCCCTGACCACCCACCACCCTCCCACCACCCACCACCTCCCCACCACACATCGCCTCCCCACCACACATTGCCTCGTCCCCAGTCCACACACCTGCATTCCTCCGGCCCCAACCCCCAACCCTGCCGGGTGTTCACTATCCCCCCGACCTCCCCATCTCCCACACCGAATGGTCTGTCCTCAACAGAGGTCTTACCTTTGTCCCCCTTCGTCCCCACCTCAATGAGTTCCGCGCCCACCACGACTTGGAGCTCTTCTACCGTCGCCTCCGCCTCACAGCGCACTTCCACGGGAAGGAGTCCTCGCCCCCCACCGATGACCCCTTTTCCCGTCTCCAACGCACCCCCTTCTCGTGGAACCCCCCTCGTGGCCAATTTCCGGCTTTAGAACTCTTCATCAATAACTGCCGTCGCGACATCAATCGCCTCAACTTCTCCACTCCCCTGTCTCACTCCAATCTCTCCCCCCATAAACGTTCTGCCATCGACTCACTCCGCAACAACCCAGATTGGGTCATCAAACCCGCCGACAAGGGAGGTGCCGTGGTAGTCTGGCGCGCCAATCTCTACAAAGCTGAGGCCACGCGCCAACTCTCGGACACCTCCTCCTACTTACCCCTGGACCATGACCCCACTGACGAGCACCAGGCCACCATATCCAGCACCATCCACGACTTCATCAACTCCAATGCCCTACCCGACCGAGCCTCCAACCTCATCGTTCCCCAGTCCCGCACGGCCCGATTTTACCTTCTCCCTAAAATCCACAAACCTGACTATCCCGGAAGACCCATTGTCTCTGCCTGTTCGTGCCCCACCGAACTCATTTCCAAATGCCTTGACTACATCCTATCCCCCTTGGTTAAATCCCTCCCTACCTATGTTCAAGCCACCTCAGACACTCTCCGTCGTCTCCGCGCATTCCATTCTCTGGGCCCTCACCCCCTCATCTTCACCATGGACGTCCAGTCACTCTACACCTCCATCCCCCACCAGGATGGTCTCAAAGCCCTCCGGTTCTTCCTCGACCAGAGAAGCAACCTATACCCAGCCACTGACACTCTCCTCCGCCTAGCAGAGCTGGTCCTTACCCTCAATAACTTCACGTTCGACTCCTCCCATTTCCTCCAAATACAAGCCGTAGCTATGGGCACACGCATGGGCCCCAGCTATGCCTGCCTATTTGTCGGTTACATCGAGCAATCCTTGTTCAATACATACCAGGGCCCCATCCCCGACCTCTACCTCTGCTACATCGACGTCTGCTTTGGTGCCACCTCCTGCACCCGCACACAACTGACTGACTTCATCCACTTCACCATTAACTTCCATCCGGCACTCAAATACACCTGGACCATTTCCGACACTTCCCTACCATTCCTTGACCTCACTATCTCCATTGCAGGTGATAGACTTCTGACCGACATCCACTATAAACCCACTGACTCCCGTGGCTATCTGGACTACACTTCTTCCCACCCTGCTTCCTGTAAGGACTCCATCCCCTACTCCCAATTCCTCCGTCTACGCCGCATCTGCTCCACGGATGAGGCGTTCCACACCAGGACATCTGAAATGTCCTCAATTATTCAGGGAACGGGGGTTCCCCTCCTCCACCATAGATGAGGCTCGCACCAGGGTCTCTTCCATACCCCGCAACACTGCTCTCTCTCCCCATTCCCCCACTCGCAACAAGGGCAGAGTCCCCTAGTCCTCACCTTTCACCCCACCAGCCGTCACATACAAAAAGTAATCCTCCGTCAGTTTCGCCACCTCCAACGTGACCCCACCACTCGCCACATCGTCCCATCTCCCCCCATATCTCCTTCCGCAAAGACCGCTCCCTCCATAACTCCCTTGTCAATTCTTCCCTTCCCTCTCGTACCACCCCCTCCCCGGGCACTTTCCCTTGCAACCGCAAGAGATGCAACACTTGTCCCTTTACCTCCCCCCTCGACTCCGTTCAAGGACCCAAGCAGTCGTTCTAGGTGCGACAGAGGTTTACCTGCATCTCCTCCAACCTCATCTATTGCATCCGCTGCTCTAGATGTCAGCAGATCTATATCGGTGAGACCAAGCGGAGGTTGGGCGATCGTTTCGCCGAACACCTCTGCTCGGTCCGCAATAACCAAGCTGACCTCCTGGTGGCTCAGCACTTCAACTCCCCCTCCAACTCCGTCTCCGACCTCTCTGTCCTGGGTCTCCTCCATGGCCACAGCGAGCAGCACCGGAAATTGGAGGAACAGCACCTCATATTCCGCTTGGGGAGTCTGCATCCTGGGGGCATGAACATCAAATTCTCCCAATTTTGTTAGTCCTTGCTATCTCCTCCCCTTCCTCAGTCCCCCTGCTGTCTCCTCCCATCCCCCAGCCTTCGGGCACCTCCTCCTTTTTCCTTTCTTGTCCCCGCCCCCCCCCCCCCCCCACCCACCCCCGATCAGTCTGAAGAAGGGTTTCGGCCCGAAACGTTGCCTATTTCCTTCGATCCATAGATGCTGCTGCACCCGCTGAGTTTCTCCAGCTTTTTTGTGTACCTTCAGTTAAACCACTATCCAGTTAAACCCTGACCAGCCTCAGATCGATACTGACCCCCCAATCACCAGTTAGAGTGAACCAAATTATCAAGCATGTAAAGAAACGTATTTGGAACATTGGGATAAAGAAACCAAAAGCCAAAGCAGATTAGAATGTTACCGTGCCCTAAAAAGAGATTATAAATTGGCAGACTATCTCTCAACTGTTAGAGACATAAAGCAGAGACAGACCTTCACCAAATACAGGTTAAGTGACCACTATTTGGCAGTTGAAAAAGGAAGACAGAAGAGATTCTGGCAACCAAGAGAAAATAGAATATGCGGCCACTGTTTGACAGATGAGGTTGAAACAGAGGTGCACTTCCTCCTAAAATGCAAAACATTAGACAAAACAAGGAAAGCATACTTTGACAAACTCAGTGTGGCGACCCCTGATTTTAAAGAACTAGATGATACATCAAAACTAAGAATAATCGTTGGCGAAGGAAATACGGCACATCTTGGTGCACAATACGTAACAGCATGCCTTAACCTGAGCGACGGTGAATGACCAACATGCACATATGTACGCACACACTAATTGACATTAACTAACACTAAGAAATTAATATTGAATTGATAAACTTGCTATTGTGTTGTACTTCTTACAGCTGCAAGAACGTGTAGCAATCAATAAAGGGCTATAGGCATATTGCGAGTTTATGTACAGGGACATATCTATCCATGCACTGTATACTTGTATTTATACTTATGCATTTTAAACATGTATGTCATGTTTTATACTGGCAATATAACAATGTTTTTATCATGCCAATAACGTTTTTTAATTGAATTGATAGAGAGATACAGGGAGAAACGGAGAGAGAGAAACAGAGAGACAGAGAGCGGGACAGAGATAGAGAGACAGAGAGCGGGACAGAGATAGAGAGACAGAGAGAGAGAGACAGAGAGAGGGGCAGAGAGAGAGAGAAAGAAAGACAGAGAGAGAGAGAGAGAGAGACAGACAGACAGACAGACAGACAGACAGACAGACAGACAGAGTGAGAGAAACAGAGAGAGACACAGAGAGAGATGGAGAGAGAGGGTTAAAGACAGAGAGAGGGACAGAGATAGAGACAGAGAGAGAGAGCAAGGGGCAGAGAGAAGAGAAAGAAATACAGAATGAGAGAGAGAGAGAGACAGACAGACAGAGAAACAGAGACAGAGAGAGAGAGGGAGAGAGAGAGGGAGAAAGAGAGAGAGAGACACAGAGAGAGACAGAGAAACGGAGAAAGATTGAGACAGAGAGAGATGGAGAATGAGAGAGACAGAGAGAGAGATGGAGAGAGAGAGACAGAGAGAGAGACAGTCAGTGAGAGACGGAGTGAGAGAGAGAGAGGCAGAAAGTGAGACAGTGGGGGAGAGAGATAAAGAGAGAGAGATAAAGAGAGAGAGGGAGAGAGAGAGAGAGAGAGAGAGAGAGAGAGAGAGAGAGAGAGAGAGAGAGAGAGAGAGAGAGAGAGAGAGAGAAAGTGAGAGAGACAGAGAGACAGAGAGTGAGAGAAACGGAGAGAGAGAGAGAGAGACAGAGAGAGAGATAGAGAGAGAGATGGAGAGTGAGAGACAGAGAGACAGCGATAGAGAGAGACTGTGAGAAACAGAGAGAGAGGGACAGAAATAGGGACAGAGAGACGGAGAGCGACAGAGAGAGAGAGAGAGAGAGAGAGAGACAGTCAGTGAGAGACGGAGTGAGACAGAGAGAGAGGCAGAAATAGAGACAGTGGGGGAGAGAGAGAAAGAGAGACAGAGAGAGAGGAGAGAGATATAGACTGAGAGAGACAGAAAGATAGAGAGTGAGAGACTGAGAGAGGGGAGAGAGAGAGAGAAAAACAGAGAGAACACAAGAGAGAAGGGAGGGAGAGACAGATATAGACTGAGAGATACAGAGAGAGAGAACAGAGAGAGGGTAGAGAGAATAAGATAAAGGAGAGAACGAGAAAAGAGACAGAGCGAGAGCAGAGACACAGAGAGAGAGAGGAGAGAGACAGAGAAGAGAGAGATAGAAACAAGGAAGACAGGGAAGGTAGGAGAGAAAAGATAGAAAAAGAAGATATCCCCTCTATCTTTCCCTCCATCTCTTCCGAGAGATCTCTCTAGATCCCTTCTCAAGATCTCGCTCAGATCTCTCTATCTCTAGCAATGATAGAGAGAACAGACACGAGGCAGGTAGAGAGAAAGAGATGCAGTCAGAGAGACAGAAAGAGAGACAGAGAGGAGAATGAGAGACAGACAGAGAGGAAGAGACGGAGAAAGAAATGAGAGAGAGAGACAGAGAGAAAAACAGTGAGACCATAGGGAGAGAGAGAGGAGGGGAAGAGACACAGGGTGAGAGAGACGGATGCAGAGAGGGAGAGAGAGGGTGGGAGAGAGAGAGAGAGAGAGAGGAGAGAGAGAGGAGAGAGAGAAGAGAGAGAGAGAGGAGCTCTCTAGAGAGATCTCTCTAGAGAGAGAGATAGAGAGAGAGAAACAATGAGATAGACTCTCTTCTCCCTTGAGACAGTTACATAGAGAGAGAGACAAGAGAGAGAGAGACAAGAGAGAGAGAGAGATAGAGAGATAGAGACAGAGAGAGAGAAAGACACAGAGAGACAGAGAGAGAGTGCTGGAGTAACTCAGCATGTCAGGCAGCATCTGTGGACAAGATAGACACAAAGTGCTGGAGTAACTCAGAGGGTCAGGCAGCATCTGTGGAGAGAAGGAATGGGTGACATTTTGGGTCGAGACCCTTTGGTTTAGTTTAGTTTAGAGATGCAGCGCGGAAACAGGTCTTTCGGACCGTGGAGTCCGCGCCGACCAGCGATCACCCCGTACACTAGCACTATCCTACTCACATTAGGGACAATTTAACATCTTTGCGGAGGCCGATTAATCAACAACCCTGAACGTCTTTGAATTGTTCGAGGAAACGGAGCACCCGCAGTAAAAACCCATGCAGGTCAAGGGGAGAACGTTTAAACTCCGCACAGACAGCACCCATAGTCAGAATCGTGCCCGGATCTCTGGCGGGGAGGCAGCAACTGTACCGCTGTGCCACTGTGCCGCGCAGACTTATATAACAGTTTCCTCTGCCATAAACGCACCCAATATGTGCTAGTAATGTCCTGTTTGCCAGCTTGTTGACCCTCTGTGTTCCCCTCCTGCAGGGTTTAGGAGCCGTTGCTGTGGACGGAGAGACGGGGACGTGAGCGGCCATTTAGGGCAGCCAGGGTGCCGGTGAGCCCCCCCCATCTGCTCGGTGTGCGGGCTGCGCTTCGATGGAGGACCGCATGATGGGGCACAACAAGGAGAAGCGTTATGAGTGTGACGTGCGTGGCAAGGCCTGGCAGAAGCCGAGCCTGCTGGAGATCCACCAGCGGGTGCACACGGGAGAACGCCCCTTCGACTCCTCGGAGTGCGGCAAGACCTTCACCAGCTCCAGCCACCTGCTACATCACAACCGCGTGCACTCCGGCGAGAAGCCCTATTGCTGCTCCACCTACGGCAAGAACTTTACCCAGTTGTCGGGGCTGCAGGTGCACCAGCGGGTGCACAGCAGTGAGCGGCCCTTCACCTGCACCGACTGCGGCAAAGGCTTCAAGTCGTCGCCGGACCTGAAGCGGCACAGGCGCATTCACACCGGGGAGCGGCCCTACACCTGCGCCGAGTGTGGCAAGAATTTCACCCAGTCCTGTCACCTGCTGGTGCACCAGCGCACCCACACCGGCGAACGCCCCTACACCTGCGCCCAGTGCGGCAAGGACTTCACCAGCTCCACCAGGCTGCTGACCCACACACGCACCCACACCGGCGAGCGTCCCTACACCTGCGCCCAGTGTGGCAAGAGCTTCACACAGTCCGGCACCCTGCTGGTGCACCAGCGCACCCACACCGGCGAGTGGCCCTACACCTGCGCCCAGTGCGGCAAGGACTTCACCTCCTCCAGCAAGCTGCTGTCCCACCAGCGCACCCACACCGGGGAGTGGCCCTACACCTGCGCCCTGTGCGGAAAGGGCTTCACTCAGTCCAGCAGCCTGCTGGAGCACCAGCGCATCCACACCGGCGAGCGCCCCTACACCTGCGCCCAGTGCGGCAAGCACTTCACCCGGTCCAGTCACCTGCTGGTGCACCAGCACACCCACATCGACGAGCGCCCCTTCACCTGCACCCAGTGCGGCAAGGGGTTCACTCGCTCCTCCAAGCTGCTGTCCCACCAGCGGGTGCACACCGGCGTCGGTCCCATCCCCAGCTCGGTGTGTGGAGAGCGCTTTGCCATGGCCTCCCACGCCATGTCTCACCAGTGCGTGCACACCATTGGCCAGCCCTACGACTGCCCGTACTGCGGTGAGGAGTTTGACAGCTCGCGAGGGTTGCGGCAGCACCGGCGGACCCACGCCGGCGAGCAGCTGCTCCCACTGTGACAAGAGAGCACGGGAGCTGCTTGAGCACCAGCTGATGCACCAGAGAGAGACCCTTTGTGTGTGCTGAGTGTGGCAAGGGTTTCACCCGCCTTGACCACCTGCTGGAGCACCGATGAGTCCACACCGGCCAGCGCCCATTCACCTGCCCACTCTGCGGCAAGGCCTTTGCCCGCTCCTCCAGCCTGCTGGCACACCGCCACGTGGACAGATAGGCACAGTTTAGGTAGACACAAAATGCTGGAAGAAATGGGTAATGTTTCAGGGTCGACACCCATCTTCAGTGTCGACCCGAAACGTCACCCATTCCTTGTCTCTAGAGATGCTGCCTGTCCCGCTGAATTACTCCAGCACTCTGAATGTCACCTATCCATGTTCTCCACAGATGCTGCCTGACCCGCTGAATTACTCCAGCACTCTGTGTTAGTCATAGAGTGATACAGTGTGGAAACAGGCCCTTCGGCCCAACTTGCCCACACCGACCAACCACAGTAGTCCCACCTGCCTGTGTTTTGTCCATATCCCTCCAAACTTGTCCTATCCATGTAACTGTCTGTTTCTCAAATATTGGGATAGTCACAGCCTCAACTACCTCCTGTGACAGTTTGTTCCATACTCCCACCACCCTCTGTGTGAAAAAGTTACCTCTCAGTTTCCTATTAAATCTTTTCCCCTTCACCTTGAACCCATGTCCTCTAGTCCTCGATTCCCCGGGGTATGGGGAGAAGGCAGGAACTGGGTACTGATTGTAGCTGATCAGTCATGATCACATTGAATGATGTTGCTGGTTCGAGGGGCCGAATGGCCTACTCCTGCACCTATTGTCTCTTGTCCAATGTCTATTGTATCAGGACTAGGCGTGTATTTCACCCCACACTTGTGCTCGGTCCTCCAAGGCCTGCTGGATCTCCCGGTTGCCAACCATTTTAACTCCCCTTCCCACTCCCACACTGATGTTTCTGTCCTGGGCCTCCTCCATTGCCAGAGTGAGATGACACGCAAACTGGAGGAACAGCACCTCATAGCTTACAGCCCAATGACATGAACATTGAATTCTCCAAATTAAGGAGAATCCCCCCATTATATTCAAGTCCTGGAGTCTGTCCCGACCCCATCTCTTTTTTCCAGCTTTCTCCCCCGACTCCATCAGCCCAAAGAAGGGTCCAGACCTGACACGTCGCCTGCCCTCCAAAGTGCCGGTAGAACTCAGCAGGTCAGCCATCCCTGGTGAGAAACGGATGGAGAAATGTTCCTATTACAAGCTCTCCTTGGCCCTGTCAAGAATGTAGTGTCCATTCTTGGGATGGGATGCAAGGTCCGAGCTGACCAGTCATCGACAGCCCCTCCCCCCTCCCCTCATGGGCCATCTCTTTGTCATTCCTCTGTCTTCTTCTCGCTGGATGACAAGCAGAACCATCTTGGCTTAACAGTAGATGTATCTTCTTCCTTTTGACCTCTCGTTTCTGCATGTATTTACAGCGGAATCAAAACTACTTCCCTTAGGTCCTGATCTTCCTTTTGTTTTAGTAAAGGTAGAACCTTTGACAGTTGCAATTGGTTTAGGATCTTGAATATTCCCATAGCGTAAATTTGACATGAAACGTACTTCCTTTTCTATGAAGTTCATCAGATCAGGAAGCATGGTCTCTCGATTCTCATTTTCCTCTAACAGACCAGCTTTATCTTTTCTCTAAGTCTATAGGGCAGTTTTAGAGTGATCATTTTCATATTGCTAACAACATTCATTTCTTGCATGTGGTCTAAGAGGGTAGTCATTTCTTTCATACTTCTAAGACATATCGCAAACTCCCGCAATGCTTTCGCATCTTCTGGCTGGATAGCTGTCCAAGCGTAGGCTTTCTTCATGAGGATGTCTTTGGATCATGGAAGTTTAAAGGGACTTTTATGTAGTGTGTCGGCAGTGAGCGGCGACTGCGGAGGGTTCAACAGCCCCGACCACGGGTGAACAAAAAGGGATGATGATTGAACTTTATTACCTTCCATCACAGTGAGGAATGTGGATTCTGCTGTGGTGGTTGTTTATGTTAGATTTTATTTTATGTGGCTGTGTGTCTTTTGCTTTTTACTCAGTATGGCTGTATGGTAACTCAAATATCACTGTACCTTAATTGGTGCATCTGACAATAAATTCCATATTCAACTTGATCAGCTTTCGTCTATATATTTAAAAAAAAAGATAATGCTGACTGATCGTGCACAATTGTGGCGGCTTGATTTCAAAGACAGGGCAGGGGCATTCCCTGAGGGATTTGGGTGGTTGGAAGAGGTTTCGTCTGTGTTTTCCCCTCGGTTGTTGTTCGAGGAGGAAGGCGGCGGCACTCGGCCCGTCGGGGCTAGGATGCGCGGGAGGAAGGCGGAGCTTGGATTGAGGCTTGGAAGGCTGAGCTTGTCTCCCCTGCCCCGACCCGTATCTATTAATTAAAAGACTGTGTTATTTATCAAAAGACTGTGTCATTTATCTTTCGAGAAGTGTTGCAGGTCTGGTGGAGAGCTGACATGGGTAAAACGACATTCCCCTGACTCCATGCTTTCTCCTAAGTGGCTGGATGGAGCAATCACTTGAACTATATAATAATTTTGCACGGTAAACCCTCACCAAGATGGCCGCCGTCAACCCCATATTTAGACGTCCGCCGTCAAACCCTTACCAAGGTGGCCGCCATCAATCCCTCAACAAGATGGCCGTCGGTTGCCGACCAATCAGCGGCGCCGACCTCACCTGCCCTCACCAAGATGGCCGCCCGCCCCCCGGATCGAGTCTCCCCGTCGACCGCATGAAAATGGCGGCGGAGAAGCGGCAGTTGGTGACGTCGCTGCGGACGGAGCTGAGGTAAATAGTGTTGTAAATGAGCGGGAAGTGTGGGGTCAACATGAGGTCAATGACCACATCATCTACAGTACAGTACACGTGTGTGTGTGGGGTCAACATGAGGTCAATGACCACATCATCTACAGTACAGTACACGTGTGTGTGTGTGTGGTCAACATGAGGTCAATGACCACATCATCTACAGTATAGTACACGTGTGTGGGGTCAACATGAGGTCAATGACCACATCATCTACAGTACAGTACACGTGTGTGTGTGGGGTCAACATGAGGTCAATGACCACATCATCTACAGTACATGTGTGTGTGTGTGGTCAACATGAGGTCAATGACCACATCATCTACAGTACACGTGTGTGTGTGTGGTCAACATGAGGTCAATGACCACATCATCTACATACAGTACACGTGTGTGTGTGGGGTCAACATGAGGTCAATGACCACATCATCTACAGTACACGTGTGTGTGTGTGTGTGGGGTCAAACTCGTTATAAATAAACCAGACTCACCCTCTTATTCACTCAGGTCAATAACTGAGGTTATAAATAAATAAATAAATCAGCAGCGGAATCAGCGAAATAAATAAACCCGGTAAATCTGGGGGAGAGAGAAAGCTGAGGTCAATCTCCACATAAACTACACGTCTGGGGGAATAAAACTGGTCTGGGGTCAATAATATAAACTCACTGTCTGGAGCAGCGTCCTGAGATAAAACACGTTATAAACATCTCCCTCTGTCTGGCTCCCAACCTTCCTCTCTGTAAATAATCAATAAATCACCAAATAAACTACACGTCTGGGAAAATAAACCAGATCTGGGGTAAAACTGGGGTAAATAATGTTATAAACACGGGAATCAAAATACACAAACACCCCTACAGCCATTGAACTCAACGCAAACCAAAAATTCTGAACATTTAATAGCCCATTATCCGTTTATTTGCACTTTATCTGTTTATTTATTCATGCGTGCATATATTTTATACAATGGTATATGGACACCACTGATCTGTTCTGTATTCATGCCGTCGATATTCTGTGTTCTGAAGCAAAGCAAGAATTTCATTGTCCAATCTGGGACACATGACAATAACTCTCTTGAATCTTGAATAAAACCCGGTCTGGGGTAAAAACTGAGGTAAAATAATGTTATAAACACACAGGGGCGCGGAATAAAACCCGGCCTGGGGTAAAACTGAGGTAAATAATTGTATATACATACAGGGGCGCGGAATAAACGCGGTCTTGGGGTAAAACTGAGGTAAATAATGTTATAAACACACAGGGGGCGCGGAATAAATCCGGTCTGGGGTAAAACTGAGGTAAATAATGTTATATACATACAGGGGCGCGGAATAAACTCGGTCTTGGGGTAAAACTGAGGTAAATAATGTTATAAACACACAGGGGAGCAAACTAAAACCGGTTTGGGGTGAAACAGGTAAATATAGCAATGGTACAAACATTTTGAGATTTAAAAAATCAAGTCTACAATTTATCCCATCAGATAAAGCATAAAAAGAAGTTCAATTTGACACCTAATTCTCTTTCATATCTTCAGTATTAAAAAGGTTATGGCCATTTCATACTCGGAAATTAGCATCTTGTTCCCTATTGCTTTTCCATTGACTTAACACAAAAGCTGTGATCAAGGACAGTCAAAAGCCCATAACGTTCTTAAAAATTAAGAGAACTGAAATACATTTTCAGTTATTATAGATTGAAGCATTCTGAGACAAATATAAAACATCTTACTTCGGATGACCTGAAATTAAAGCATATAATTAGTTAGTTACCTAATTGCAGCTAATTACAAAATTCAATTACTAGATCTAAACATCTATCCATTTCTTAAGAAAAGATTAACATTTTTAAATAGCCTAATTGTCCAAATAGCATTCACACAAGAAATCACGATATAACATGATTTTAAAATCTCATTGTCATGAATTTATAGGCCAAATGGAAGGAATTTAATGTTTAATTCACATAAATTAATGGCCATTTTAATCATCTTGCGAGTGGGTTTTTGTGGAACACGATCGATTGGAACGTTGCGGTTTGCAGTGAATTTGAACCCCATATCGGCAGGAAAAACACTGCCTGTTCATACGAGGTCATAATCACATTTTCGCCAATGAAATTTAGATTAAAGTAATAATAAGAAGCAAGTTTATATGTAAAATATACGACTTACCTTATGTTTTGTCCCCTGCGTGAGATCCGTCCTGTTGTCGGCGTTAGAAGTCGCCTTTTTATTTTACTCCAGCGATTAAATTGTCCCGTGATTTTTCTTAAAAACTTCTGAGAACGCAAGTTGGAAAGATTTTTCAGCATCAGGTAGCAGCCCAAGAAAATATATCTCGGACAGGCGCACACGGCCAGTGGCAGAACTGCAGCGCCGCTGAAGGCAAGTATTGTAACATACCTATAATATAAACTCACCGTCTGCAGCAGCGTCCTGAGATAAAACACGTTATAAACATCCCCCTCTCTCTGGCTCCCCCTGGGTGCAAAGGGAGCGGGGAGGATTCAAGGGGAGTGGGTTTGGTGCCGAGGGGGATGAATGGGGGAGGGGGCATGGAACTGAGGGGGGAGAGAGAGTGGGTCAAGTGAGTCAAGGAAGGGGGTAGGGAGCCAGGTGGGGTGGGTTCACATTGTTTGGGGTGGGGAGGAGGGGGGAGGGAGCAAAGGGGGGTAAGGAGCAGGAGGCAGCGGCAGGGTAGGGCAGGGAGAACACAGGGGGGGGTCACATTGTTTTGGGGGTGGGGAAGGTGTTGCAGTTTAGGAAGTCAAACCAGGGGCAAGGGTTTTCACTGTGAATGGCGGGGCGCTGGGGGAATGTGTGGAGCAGGAGGGATCTAGAGTGCAATTGCGAGTTGGGCCGAAGGGCCTCTTCCAACGCTGTATCACTCTATGAATCTATGACAAAGTTGCTGGAGTAACTCAGCGGGTCAGGCAGCATCTGTAGAGAAGATAGACACAAAGTGCTGGAGTAACTCAGCGGGAGAACGCCAGCTGAACCGCGGGGCTGGAGACCGCCAGCTGAACCGCGGGGCTGGAGACCGCCAGCGGAGCAGCGGGGCTGGAGAACGCCAGCTGAACCACGGGGCTGGAGACCGCCAGCGGAGCCGCGGGGCTGGGAGAACGCCAGCTGAACCACGGGGCTGGAGACCGCCAGCGGCGCAGCGGGGCTGGAGACCGCCAGCGGAGCAGCGGGGCTGGAGACCGCCAGCTGAACCACGGGGCTGGAGAGCGCCAGCGGAGCAGCGGGGCTGGAGAACGCCAGCTGAACCACGGGGCTGGAGACCGCCAGCGGAGCCGCGGGGCTGGAGACCGCCAGCTGACCACGGGGCTGGAGACCGCCAGCGAGCAGTGGGGCTGGAGACCGCCAGCAGAGCCGCGGGGCTGGAGACCGCCAGCAGAGCCGCGGGGCTGGAGACCGCCAGCGGCGCAGCGGGGCTGGAGACCGCCAGCGGACCAGCGGTGCTGGAGACCGCCAGCGGAGCCATGGAGGTGCGGAGCAACGGAGCGGCAGAACACCAGCGTAGCACCAAGCCAGCTCGGCCGACCGGAGGCACCGACTCGGCCGACAGTGGCTCTGTCCAGGTTGATGGTTGGTGCGCAATACTTTGGCAGGGGCAAAGTCCGTTTATCAGTCTTATTGAGGCAGGAAGCAGAAAAGGGAAGCACCTCGGGCACAAGAGGAGAAAGAAAAAAAGGAAATAAACAGAATAAGAGGCGGGGGGGGTTTCTTAAATGAGCATATTTAATGCTAGGAGCATTGTAAGAAAGGTGGATGAGCTTAGAGTCTGGATAGACACCTGGAAGTATGATGTTGTGGCGATCAGTGAAACATGGTTGCAGGAGGGCTGTGATTGGAAACTAAATATTCCAGGATTTTGTTGCTTCAGTGTGATAGAATTGGAGGGGCAAGAGGTGGAGGTGTTGCATTACTAGTCAGGGAGATATTACAGCAGTGCTTTGGCAGGATAGATTGGAGGGCTCATCTAGGGAGGCTATTTGGGTGGAACTGAGAAGTGGGAAAGGGGTGTATTATAGACCGCCAAATGGGGATCGGGAATTGGAAGAGCAAATATGTAAGGAGATAGCAGATATTAGTAGTAAGCACAAAGTAGTGATTGTGGGAGATTTCAACTTTCCACACATAGACTGGGAAACACATTCGTAAATGGGCTGGATGGTTTGGAGTTTGTAAAATGTGTGCAGGATAGTTTTTTGCAGCAATACATAGTGGTACCTACTAGAGGAGGGGCAGTGTTGGACCTCCTGTTAGGAAATGAGACAGGACAGGTGGCGGAGGTATGCGTTGGGGAGCACTTCGGGTCCAGTGATCACAATACCATTAGTTTCAATATAATTATGGAGAGGGTCAGAACTGGACCTAGGGTTGAGATTTTTGATTGGAGAAAGGCTAACTTTGATGAGATGCGAAATGATTTAAAAGGAGTGAACTGGGACATTTTGTTTTATGGGAAGGATGTAGAAGGGAAATGGAGGGCATTTAAAGGGGAAATTTTAAGAGTACAGAATCTTTATGTTCCTGTTCGGTTGAAAGGAAACAGTAAAAAGTGGAAAGAGCCCTGTTTTCAAGGGAAATTGGACATCTTGTTCGGAAAAAGAGGGAGATCTACAATAATTATAGGCAGCATGAAGTAAATGACGTGCTTGAGGAGTATAAGGAATGTAAAAAGAATCTTAAGAAAGAAATTAGAAAAGCTAAAAGAAGACATGAGGTTGCTTTGGCAAGTGAGGTGAAAGTAAATCCAAAGGGTTTCTACAGCTATATTAATAGCAAAAGGATAACGAGGGATAACATTTTCCCATTGGAGAGACAGTGTGGACAGCTATCTGCAGAGCCAAAGAGATGGGGGAGATATTGAACATTTCTTTTCTTCGGTATTCACCAAGGAGAAGGATATTGATTTATGTGAGGTAAGGGAAACTAGTAGAGTAGCTATGGATACTATGAGTTTCAAAGTAAAAGAAGTACTGACACTTTTGAAAAATATAAAGGTGGATAAGTCTCCAGGTCCTGACAGGATATTCCCTAGGACATTGAGGGAAGTTAGTGTAGAAATAGCCGGGGCTATGACAGAAATATTTCAAATGTCATTAGAAATGGGAATAGTCCCCGAGGATTGGCGTACTGCGCATGTTGTTCCATTGTTTAAAAAGGGTTCTAAGAGTAAACCTAGCAATTATAGACCTGTTAGTTTGACTTCAGTGGTGGGCAAATTAATGGAAAAGATACTTAGAGATAATATATAAGCATCTGGATAAACAGGGTCTGATTAGAAACAGTCAGCATGGATTTGTGCCTGGAAGGTCATGTTTGACTAATCTTCTTGAAATTTTTGAAGAGGTTGCTAGGGAAATTGACAGAGGGTAAAGCAGTGGATGTTGTCTATATGGACTTTAGTAAGGCCTTTGACAAGGTTCCTCATGGAAGGTTGGTTAAGAAGGTTCAACTGTTGGGTATAAATGCAGGAGTAGCAAGATGGATTCAACAGTGGCTGAATGGGAGAAGCCAGAGGGTAATGGTGGATGGTTGTTTGTCGGGTTGGAGGCAGGTGACTAGTGGGGTGCCTCAGGGATCGGTGTTGGGTCCTTTGTTGTTTGACATGTACATCAATGATCTGGATGAAGGTGTGGTAAATTGGATTAGTAAGTATGCAGATGATACCAAGATAGTGGATAATGAAGAGGATTTCCAAAGTCTACAGAGTGATTTAGGCCATTTGGAAGAATGGGCTGAAAGATGGCAGATGGAGTTTAATGCTGATAAATGTGAGGTGCTACACCTTGGCAGGACAAATCAAAATAGGACGTACATGGTAAATGGTAGGGAATTGAAGAATACAGTTGAACAGGGGGATCTGGGAATAACCGTGCATAGTTCCTTGAAGGTGGAATCTCATATAGATAGGGTGGTAAAGAAAGCTTTTGGTATGCTAGCCTTTATAAATCAGAGCATTGAGTATAGAAGCTGGGATGTAATGTTAAAATTGTACAAGGCATTGGTGAGACCAAATCTGGAGTATGGTGTACAATTTTGGTCGCCCAATTATAGGAAGGATGTCAACAAAATAGAGAGAGTACAGAGGAGATTTACTAGAATGTTGCCTGGGTTTCAACAACTAAGTTACAGAGAAAGTTTGAATAAGTTAGGTCTTTATTCTCTGGAGTGCAGAAGGTTAAGGGGGGACATGATAGAGGTCTTTAAAATGATGAGCGGGATAGACAGTTGATGTGGATCATCTTTTCCCTTTGAGAAAAGGGAAGATTCAAACAAGAGGACATGATTTCAGAATTAAGGGACAGAAGTTAGGGGTAACATGAGGGGGAACTTCTTTACTCAGAGAGTGGTAGCGATGTGGAATGAGCTTCCAGTGGAAGTGGTGGAGGCAGGTTCGTTGGTATCATTTAAAAATAAATTGGATAGGCATATGGATGAGAAGGGAATGGAGGGTTATGGTATTAGTGCAGGCAAGTGGGACTAAGGGAAAAAAGTTGTTCGGCACGGACTTGTAGGGCCGAGATGGCCTGTTTTCCGTGCTGTAATTGTTATATGGTTATATGGTTACATTTGTTTTAACTAATCTTTTTATCTTCACATATCTATAAAAGCTTTTGCAGTCAGTTTTTATGTTCCCTGCCAGTTTTCTTTCATATCTATTTTCCCTTTCCTAATTAAGCCCTTTGTCCTCCTCTTCTGGTCTCTGAATTTCTCCCAGTCCCCTGAGAGGCTGCTTTTTCTGGCTAATTTGTACGCTTCATCTTTTGTTTTGATACTATCCCTGATTTCCCTTGTTATCCACGGATGCACTAGCTTCCCTGATTTATTTTTTTGCCAAACTGGGATGAACAATTGTTGTAGTTCATCCATGCAGTCTTTAAATGCCTTCCATTGCATGACCACCGTCAACCCATTAAGAATCAATCGCCAGTCTATCTTGGCCAATTCACGTCTCATACACTCAAAGTTACTTTTCTTTAAGTTCTGGACCCTTGTTTCTGAAATAACAATGTCACTCTCCATCCTAATGAAGAACTCAACCATATTATGGTCACTCTTGCCCAAGGGGCCACGCACAACAAGACTGCTAACTAACCCTAGGTACACAAAATTACTGGAGAAACTCAGCGGGTGCAGCAGCATCTATGGAGCGAAGGAAATAAGCCTTCCTCATTACTCAATACCCAGTCTAGAATAGCCTGCTCTCTCGTTGGTTCCTCTACATGTTGGTTTAGAAAACTATCCCGCATGCATTCCAAGAAATCCTCTTCCTCAGCACCCTTGCCAATTTGATTCACCCAATCTATATGTAGATTGAAGTCACCCATTATAACTGTTTTACCTTTGTTGCACGCATTTCTAATTTCCTGTTTAATGCCATCCCCAACTTCACTACTACTGTTAGGTGGCCTGTACACAACTCCCACTAGCGTTTTCTGCCCCTTAGTGTTTCGCAGCTTTACCCATATCGATTCCATATCCTCAAAGCTAATGTCCTTCCTTTCTATTGCGTTAATCTGCTCCTAACCAGCAACGCTACCCCACCTCCTTTCCCTTTCAGTCTATCCCTCCTGAATATTGAATATCCCTGGATGTTCAGCTCCCAGCCTTGGTCACCCTGGAGCCATGTCTCCGTGATCCCAACTATATCATAGTCATTAATAGCTATCTGCACATTCAACTCATCCACCTTATTACGAATGCTCCTTGCATTGAGACACAAAGCCTTCAGGCTTGTTTTTACAACTCTTACACCTTATACTATTATGCTGAAAAGTGGCCCTTTTTGATTTTTGCCCTGGATTTGCCGGCCTGCCACTTTTACTTTTCACCTTGCTACCTATTGCTTCTACCCTCATTTTACACCCCTCTGTCTCTACGCTCACACATGTAAGAACCCTTTCCCTTAACTCCATCCTCCACTATCCCATTCGACACCCCACCCGCCCAAGGCTTTCTTGCACTTTAATCCACTTCGCAGCACTTTCTTCAGCCTTTTTAATGCTTTTCCCACTAAATACAAATTACCTGCTGCAAGTTTCCACGACATTTATTCCACAGAACAACAAATCGGAATCTCCAGTAAAACAGGCATCTGTGAAGCCCCCTTAGCCATTTTGTGTGCTAGCCTGAAACAAAGCGCGTGATTGGCCAACTGGCAGACAACTCAATGTTAAACGTGCTTTGATTGGACTAAAAATTACCTGAAAATTTGCCGTTTTTTTTCTCTAATTTAATAAAAATGTGCAAGTCTTCTTCATATCATGGGGGCTCATGGAGCCGGGGGCTCTGACTTTGACTCTGACATCGGGGGGGAGAGGGAAGTGCAGGGGAGAGATAAGTTTTTTTTGCCTTCCATCACAGCGAGGTGGAGATGCGCTGTGATGGATGTCTGTGCAAATTGTGTTGTGTCTTGGGTCTTTTTTTTCTTATATGTATGACTGCAGAAACAACATTTCACTTGAGCCTCTATGAGGTTCAAGTGACAAATAAATTGTATTGTATTGTATTGTATCAAGTTTCAGGGGTGATTTATATAATTTTTTTTACACAATATGTGAAAATTTCATGTAGTTTGGTGACTTGGGTCACGAAACTGCAGAATAAAGCTCCTCGGCCCACAGCCTACCCTGACTTATTGTGTGTCTCGACCAGGAAGGCCACCCATTTCTTCTCTCCAGAGATGCTTCCTGTCCCACTTTACATGGCAAATTACATGAATATTTGCTTCCATCTGAGCTTTTATTGCCACCTTCCAAGGTCGAGCAGGTGATGAATGTCAGTTTCCATTAATTAAATATTATCCATGTATGGGATACATTGGATGTGATGTGTTGCTGTGGTCGGGGGTGGGGATTGAACCTGCCGCACTGAGCGGTGATGCGCTTAGTGGCCCCGCCCCCATGCGCTGTCAATCACCGGGCAGCTTCGTCATCGCTCTCCTGAGGTGCGCCCTTTGCGCGTGCGCGGCACGCAGGCGCGGAGACGGTTTGACGGTCGCGCGCGCCGCCACCGGTCACCTGACCCTCCAACCGTCAGCGCACGCTGCGCCCGCCCCTCTGTTCCCATTGGCTACCGGCGGTGTCCGTCACTGGTCTCAGCCAATAGTGGAGGCGGAGCCACAGAGGGGGCGGGAACAATCCGGCGCATGCGTGTTGATGACAGATCTATAGAACAAAACCATTTCTTTCTCCCTCTGTTATTTAATGCAGAATATCAACATATTGACTCTTTGTGCTGAGAATTGTATTAAAGTCTGCCCGAACTTTCACTATAGTTCAGATCTTAGAGCTGGGGGCTCCCCTTTGTCTCAGGCACAGTCGACGCCTCAATAGACAATAGGTGCAGGAGTTGGCCATTCGGCCCTTCGATACAGCACCGTGGTCATGGCTGATCATCCACAATCAGTTCCCCATTCCTGCCTTCTCACAATATCCCCTCACTACGCTATTTATAAGAGCCTCATCTAGCTCTCTCTTGAAAGCATCCAGAGAACCTGCCTCCACCGCCCTCTGAGGCAGAGAATTAAACTGTGGCCCCTGGTTCTGGACTCCCCCAACATCGGGAATATGTTTCCTGCCTCTAGCGTGTCCAAACCCTTCACAACCTTATATGTTTCAATGAGAAACCCTCTCGTCCTTCTAAACTCCAGAGTGTACAAGCCCAGCTGCTCCATTCTCTCAGCATATGACAGTCCCGCTATCCCGGGAATTAACCTTGTAAACCTTCGCTGCACTCCCTCAATAGCAAGAATGTCCTTCCACAAATTAGGTGACCAAACCTGCACACAATCCTCCAGGTGGGGTCTCACTAGGGCTCTGTACAACTGCAACTGAGGATGCTCCCCAGCTTCTTCCCACAGGCAATAAGACTGATTAACGGACTTTGTCCCCTCCCAAAATATCGCTCACCATCACATCCAGACCCACTGCAGTAAAGCCGCTGTCGATCGGACTGTCTGTTTTTATGATATTGTTAATTTTAGTCCTACTTTCTATGTATTATCCTTTTTGTTTTTATTTATACACTAATGGAAACCGATTGAGCAACGTTTTTTCGTTTCCTCTGTGTATGCGAGTACTCAGGGAAATTATATTAAAAGAATACTGATACTGATAAGGACCTCTTTGCTCCTATATTCGATTCATCTTGTTATAAAGGCCAACATGCCATTCACTTTCGTACTTTCATAGACTGATGTACAAGGACCCCCAGATCCCATTGTACTTCCCCTTTTCCCAACTTGACACCATTTAGATATTAATCTGCCTTCCTGTTTTTGCTACCAAAGTGGATAACCTCACATTTATCTGCATTAAACTTCATCTGCCAAGCATCTGCCCACTCCCCCAACCTGTCCAAGTTACCCTGCATTCTCAAAGCATCCTCCTCACAGTTCACACTGCCACCCAGCTTTGTGTCATCTGCAAATTTGCTAATGTTACTTTAAATCCCTTCATCCAAATCATTGATGTATATTGTAAATAGCTGCGGTCCCAGCACCGAGCCTTGCGGTACCCCACTAGTCACTGCCTGCCATTCTGAAAGGGACTCATTAATCCCCACTCTCTGTTTCCTGGCTGCCAACCAATTTTCTATCCATGTCAGCACTCCACCCCCAATACCATGTACCCTAATTTTACCCACTAATCTCCTACGTGGGACCTTATCAAATGGTCTCTGAAAGTCCAGGCACACTACATCCACTGGCTCTAGTTTGTCCATTTTCGGAGTTACATCCTCAAAAAATCACAGGAGATTAGTCAAGCATGATTTCCCCTTCGTAAATCCATGCTGAATCGGACCGATCCTGTTACTGCTATCCAAATGTGTGGCTATTTCATCTTTTATAATTGACTCCAGCATCTTCCCCACCACCGATGTCAGGCTAACTGGTCTATAATTCCCCGTTTCTCTCTCCCCGCCTTTCTTAAAACGTGGGATAACATTAGCTACCCTCAAATCCACAGGAACTGATCCTGAGTCTATACAACATTGGAAAATTATCACCAATGCACCACGATTTCTAGAGCCACTTCCTTAAGTACCGTGGGATCATCAGGCCCTGGGGGTTTATCAGCCTTCCATCAGTCTATCCAACACTATTTCCTGCCTAATGTGGATTTCCTTCAGTTCCTCTGTCATCCTTGATCCTCTGGCCACTACTATATCAGGAAGATTGTTTGTGTCCTCCTTTGTGAAGATGGATCCAAAATACCTGTTCAACTCATCTGCCATTTCCTTGTTCCCCATAATAATTCAGGTGTGCAGGTGCAGCAGGCAGTGAAGAAAGCGAATGGTATGTTAGCATTCATAGCAAAGGAATTTGAGTATAAGAGCAGGGAGGTTCTACTGCAGTTGTGCAGGGTCTTGGTGAGACCACACCTGGAGTATTGCGTACAGTTTTGGTCTCCTAATCTGAGGAAAGACATTCTTGCCATAGAGGGAGTACAGAGAAGGTTCACAAGACTGATTCCTGGGATGGCGGGACTTTCATATGAAGAAAGACTGGATAGACTTGGCTTGTACTCACTAGAATTTAGAAGATTGAGGGGGGATCTTATAGACACTTACAACATTCTTAAGGGGTTGGACAGGCTAGATGCAGGAAGATTATTCCCGATGTTGGGGAAGTCCAGAACAAGGGGTCAGTTTAAGGATAAGGGAGAAGTCTTTTAGGACCGAGATGAGAAAAATATTTTTTACACAGAGAGTGGTGAATCTGTGGAATTCTCTGCCAGTGGAGGCCAGTTCATTGGCTATATTTAAGAGGGAGTTGGATGTGACCCTTGTGGCTAAAGGGATCAGGGGATATGGAGAGAAGGCAGGTACAGGATACTGAGTTGGATGATCAGCCATGATCATATTGAATGGCGGTACAGGCTCGAGGGGCCGAATGGCCTACTCCTGCACCTATTTTCTATGTTTCTATGTAGGTTAATTGGCTTCTGTAAATTGTCCCTGGCGTGATTTATGGAATTGGTATGATAGATTGCTGGTCAGTGTGGACTTGGTGGGCGGAAGGGCCTGTTTCCATATGTATTTTTACATATATATCTTAATTTCATTGAACCGTATATGATTGAATATGTGGCATTATTTTCGTCTTGTTTCTATATTCAAAGGGTAAGGTTGAAACGGTCTGAAGAAGGGTTTCGGCCCTAAACGTTGCCTATTTCGGCCCGAAACGTTGCCATAGATGCTGCCGCACCCGCTGAGTTTCTCCAGCAATTTTATCTACCTTCAATTCTCCAGCAGCTGCAGTTCCTTCTTGAACAAGGTTGATTGATTTATTTGTGCAGAACAGTGATGGAAGTCTGACTTTTGCTTTGTTTCTCTGTGTTTTTCTCCATATATATGCAAGACAGCATTAATATAATCTGATTTACATACATGAATATAGTCATTATTGTGCTGCACCTGTTGATCTGTGCCTGGCCTATATTGTTGAATGTAATTAGGAATGAAATTTAGCCTAACCTTATTCATACCTAAATCAATTTAAAGCATAAATGTTGCATTCAAGTGTAAGTTCAAAGACTCGCTACAGTATGCACCAGATTGCAGAATTTAAAGCTGAAAAATGCAAAAGCTCCCTACCGTGGGAAGAGGGGGGGCACACTCCCATCTAGGGGTTGAGACAGTCGGGACCCTCTGCTGCTCTCACCCTGGGGTTGGGACCCCCGGCCTGTGTGGGCCCTGTACGGGCTGCGACCCCCGGCCCGGCCTGTGTGGGCCCTGTAGGGGCTGGGACCTACCGGCCGGCCTTTGTGGGCCCTGTAGGGGCTGGCACCCCCGCCTGTGTGGACCCTGTTGGAGTCGGACCCGCGGCCCGGCTTGTGTGGGCTCTGTAGGGGCTGGGACCCCCGGCCCGGCCTGTGTGGGCCCTGTAGGGGCTGGGATCACCGGCCCGGCCCTGTGTGGGCCCTGTTTGGGTGGGACCCCCGGCCCGGCCTGTGTGGGCCCTCCGTCCTGTGTGGACCCTGTAGGGGCTGGGACCCGTGGCCCCGGCCCGTGTGGGCCCTGTAGGGGCTGGGACATCCGGCCTGTGTGGACCCTGGAGGGGCTGGAACCCCTGGCCTGTGTGGGCCCTGTAGGGCTGGGACCCCCGGCCTGTGTGGGCCCTGTAGGACGGGATAAGCAAGAATCTTTTGGGTACACAAAATTGCTGGAGAAACTCAGCGGGTGCAGCAGCATCTATGGAACGAAGGAAATAGTCGACGTTTCGGGCCGAAACCCTTCCAGACTGAACACAAGAATCTTTTGGGATCAGGTTACTTGTGGCAAAGATACTAGAGCTCCTCTATAACCTTTGATCTTTGGCTTGTGGAAGGCAGGACGTCCATGACGTCATTCCGGGCAAAGATCTTAGAGCAGAGCAAGAAAGGCCACTCCTGCGAAATACAATGGGCTGCCGTGTAGTAGCTACGGAGGGGTGCCTGGGCATTTTTCCCGTCCATTTTAGTAACCGGAGCCTACCTGACCCGACCCGACTCGCAGTGTAATCAATGTTGCGGGGCAACAGTTTGTGTGTGTGATATAGGGTTAGATTCATAATTCTGTCAGTTCATACTTCTTGTCAAGAATAAAATTTGACTGGTAATTGTCTTTTTAATGTTTTTTAAATCATTTCTTTTTAAATGGCTCGCAAGCAGTGTTTGAGTTGATTTTGTAGTAACCGGAACCGACCCGACTCGCAGGGTAATTGACATTGCGGGAGAAGTTTTTGTGCGTGATATAGGGTTAGATTCATAATTCTGTTAGTTCTTGATAAAGAATAAATTTTATAAACACACATACATGAATGTGATATAAATGTATATAATCATATAACACTCACAATTATATTTCTTCTGATCCAACGATGAACTTATTTCAGACTAGACAAGGGACATTGTAAACCTCCCCGCAAACTTCACACACATTAGGCCGTACCCCCCCCCCCCCCCCCCTCGCCTGCCCCCACGCTACAATTCTCCCCCCCTCCTATGGCCCCTCTCCCCGGGCCCCACACTCCCTCTCCACGGGCCCCACACCCCCCTCTCCCCGGCCCCACATCCCCTCTCCCCGGGCCACCCACACCCCTCTCCCGGTCCCCACACTCCCTCTCACCCGTGGCCCCACACTCCCTCTCCACGGGCCCCACACCCCCTCTCCCCGGGCCCCACATCCCTCTCCCCGGGCCCCACACCCCCTCCCCGGGCCCCACACTCCCCTCTCCCCGGGCCCCACACTCCCTCTCCCCGGGCCCCACACCCCCCCCACCTCCCCTCTCCCCGGCCCCACACCCCTCTCCCGGGCCCCACATCCCCTCTCCCCGGTCCCCACATCCCCTCTCCCCGGGCCCCACACCCCCCCCCCCTCCCCGGGCCCCACACCCCCCCTCTCCCCGGGCCCACACACCCCCTCTCCCGGCCCCACACCCCCTCCCTTCTCCCCGGCCCCACACCCCCTCTCCCCGGCCCCACACATCCTCTCCCGGCCCCACATTCCCTCTCCCCGGGCCCCACATCCCCTCTCCCCGGCCCCACATCCCTCTCCCCGGGCCCCACACCCCCTCTCCCCGGGCCCCACACCCCCCGGAACCCCCTCTCCTCGGGCCCCTCTCCCCGTGGTCCCCCACAATCACCACGGGAATCCGCCCTCTCCCGCCCCACACCCCCTCTCCCCGGTCCCCACAGTTCCCTCCCCTTCTCCCCACACTCCCTCTCCCCGCTGCGGAAACAAAGACCCGATCTTTGGCCGGAACAAGATGGCGAACAAGATGCGGGGACTGGTCCTAAAATGGCCGCTATAATCACCATGAATCCGCCCGTTGGCGGACAACACGTTTACGTGAGAGTAACCCATCTTGCTCCGCTATAAGAGCTTTGATTCCGGGTGCGCGCTCGTCTTCGGGCCGGTCCTCCAGCGGGCGAGCGGATGACAGATGGTCCTACCAGGCGGGGCGTGGCGAGCGGATGACAGATGGTCCTCCAGCGGGGCGGGGTGAGCGGATGACCAGATGGTCCTCCAGGCGGTGCGGGGCGGAGAGTCTATACGCTTCACCCTCGGTCTCTTGTCTCTGTCTCCGGGGCAACGGGCGGACGGGCTGAGCCGTGAGTCTGGGGCTGGGGGGGCCGGGGGGCGGGTCCAGGGCCGCCGCCTCGCACCGGGAGACTCTCACAGTGACCGGGCCTGGGGTTGGCGGAGAGCTCGAGGATGTTGCCGGACCGGGCCTGATCTAGGGGCTGATGGGGGGCGGCCCGGTCGGGGGGTGAGGGAGGAGTAATGTCGGGGGGGGGGGGGGGGGGGAGGTGGAGTAATGTCGGGGGGGGGTGGTGGGGGAGTAATGGGTTGGGGGGGGTGGAGGAGTAATGTCGGGGGGGGGGGGAGGGGGTGGAGTAATGTCGGGGGGGGGGTGGGGGGAGTAATGGGGTGGGGGGTGGAGGAGTAATGTCGGGGTGGGGTGGGGTGGAGGAGTAATGTCGGGGGGGGGGGTGGAGGAGTATGGTCGGGGTGGGGGGGTGGAGGAGTAATGTCGGGGGGGTGGAGGAGTAATGTCGAGGTGTGGGGGGGTGGAGGAGTAATGTCGGGGGGGTGGAGGAGTAATGTCGGGGTGGGGGGGGTGGAGGAGTAGTGTCGGGGTGGGGGGGTGGAGGGAGTAATGTCGGGGGGGTGGAGGAGGTAATGTCGAGGTGGGTGGGGGTGGGGGGGGGGTGGGGGAGTAATATCCGGTGGGTGGGGGGGGGGGGTGGAGGGAGGAGGCCCGTGTTGTCAGATTTCCTAAGAAGAGAACATCAAAATTGTTAAAGGTAAACCCAAAGCAATCTTTAATCAAATCGTCAGATAATAAACAATAGGTGCAGGAGGAGGCCATTCGGCCCTTCGAGCCAGCACCGCCATTCAATGTGATCATGGCTGATCATCCACAATCAGTACCCTGTTCCGGCCTTCACCCCATATCCCCTGACTCCGCTATCTTTAAGAGCCCTATCTAGCTCTCTCTTGAAAGCATCCAGAGAACCTGCCGCCACCACCCTCGGAGGCAGAGAATGCCTCACAAACTCTCTGTGTAAAAAAAGTGTTTCCTCATCTCTGTTCTCAATGGCTTACCCCTTTATTCTTAAACTGTGGCCCCTGGTTCTGGACTCCCCCGACATCGAGAACATGTTTCCTGCCTCCAGCGTGTTCCCAAACCGGTTAACATCTTATATGTTCAATGAGAAACCCTCTCATCCTTCTAAACTCCAGAGTGTACAAGCCCAGCTGCTCCATTCTCCTCAGCATATGACAGTCCTGCCATCCCGGGAATTAACCTTGTAAACCTAAGCTGCACTCCCACAATAGCAAGAATGTCCTTCCTCAAATTAGGGGAACAAAACTGCACACAATACTCCAGGTGTGGTCTCACTAGGGCTCTGTACAATTAGGCTGTGGGCCGAGGAGCTTTATTCTGCAGTTTCGTGACCTAAGTCACCAAATTACATGAAATTTTCACATATTGTGTAAAAAAAATCTATATGAATCACCCCTGAAACTCGATATGAGAAGACTTGCACATTTTTATTAAATTAGAGAAAAACCGGAAAAATGTCGGGAATCTTTTAATCCAATCAAAGCACATTTAACATTGAGTTGTCTGCCAGTTGGCCAATTACGCGCTTTGTTTCAGGCTAGCACACAACATGGCTGAGGGGGCTTCAACAGATGCCTGTTTTACTGGAGATTCCGATGTGTTGTTCTGTGGAATAAATGTTGTGGAAAACTCGCAAGCAGGTTAATTGTATTTAGTGGGAAAAGCATTAAAAAGGCTGAAGAAAGTGCTGTGAAGTGGATTAAAGTGGAAGAAAGCCTTCAAAGTCCCTGTTGATGTGCTGGAACACAAAAAAAGGCCCCCATGAATCAACTAACTGAAAGGTAAGACGAAAGTCTGAATTTATGAAAATCTATCTGTATGGACTTTAATTAATTTAATTGCATCATTTATAATGTGAATAAATTCATTCATTCATTATTCATTCATTCACTCACTCACTTACTCCATTCATTCATTCATTCATGAAATTGAGGGCCTAAACTATAACACAGTCAATTTAAACACATTGTCACTAATGCCAGCCTGTTGTAGAGTAATAAGTCTTTAACAACTAATCTCGGAGCTGCCTGCGAAAACATACTGGGAAAAAGTGCTCCGACCGCGGGACCCAGTGGTAATAGCGATCGATATCCCTCCGTTTATCTCCCGTTATCGGGGTCTGAAAACGACCGCTACAGACGGCACTATGTACAGCCTCCCCCCCCGCCCGCCCTCGGAGATGATCCGCGATCGCGAACCGTCCGCTTATTAATTGAGACCGTGGCTTCACTTTAACCGCGAGTACCTATGTCCCGCGATCGGAGCACTTTTTCCCGATAAGTTTTCGCAGGCAGCTCCGAGATTATTTGTTAAAGACTTATTACTCTACAACAAGCTGGCATTAGTGACAATGTTTAATTGACTATGTTATAGTTTAGGCCCTCAATTTCATGAATGAATGAATGAATGAATGAATGAATGAATGAGTAAGTGAGTGAGTGAATGAATGAATAAGGAATGAATAATGAATGAATGAATTTATTCACATTATAAATGGTGCAATTAAATTAATTAAAGTCCATACAGATAGATTTTCATAAATTCAGACTTTAGTCTTACCTTTCAGTTAGTTGATTCATGGGGGCCTTCTTTGTGTTCCAGCACATCAGCAGGGACTTTGAAGGCTTTCCTGCACTTTAATCAACTTCGCAGCACTTTCTTCAGCCTTTTTAATGCTTTCCCCACTAAATACAATTAACCTGTTGCAAGTTTCCACGACATTTATTCCACAGAACAACACATCGGAATCTCCAGTAAAACAGGCATCTGTGAAGCCCCCTCAGCCATTTTGTGTGCTAGCCTGAAACAAAGCGCGTGATTGGCCAACTGGCAGACAACTGAATGTTAAATGTGCTTTGATTGGACTAAAAAATTCCCGACATTTTTCCGGTTTTTCTCTAATTTAATAAAAATGTGCAAGTCTTCTTCATATCGAGTTTCAGGGGTGATTTATATAGATTGTTTTACACAATATGTGAAAATGTCATGTAGTTTGGAGACTTGGGTCACGAAATCCTATTTCTAGACACATTTTTGATGCTCGGCCCACAGCCTAAACTGCAGACGGACCTCTTTGCTCCAATACTCGACGACTCTTGTTATAAAGGCTACCATGCCATTCGCTTTCTTCACTGCCTGCTGTACCTGCATGCTTACTTCATCAACTGATGAACAAGGACCCCCCAGATCCCACTGTACTTCCTTTTTCCCCAACTTGACGCCATATAGATAGTAAACTGCCTTCCCTTTTTTGCTACCAAGGTAGATAACCTCACATTTATCCGCATTAAACTTCATCTGCCATGCATCTGCCCACTCCCCAACCTGTCCAAGTCACCCTTCATTCTCACAGCATCCTCCTCACAGTTCACATTGCCACCCAGCTTTGTGTCATCTGCAAATTTGCTAATGTTACTACTTCGAATCCCTTCATCCAAATCATTAATGTATATTGTAAATAGCTGTGGTCCCAGCACTGAGCCTTGCGGTACCCCACTAGTCACTGCCTGCCGTTCTGAAAGGGACCCGTTAATCCCCACTCTCTGTTTCCTGTCTGCCAACCAATTTTCAATCCATGTCAGCACTCCACCCCCAATACCACGTGCCCTAATTTGCCCACTAGTCTCCTTTGTGGGACATTATCAAATGATTTCTGAAAGTCCAGGTACACTACATCCACTGGCTCTCCCTTGTCCATTTTCCTAGTTACATCTTCAAAAAATTCCAAAATATTAGTTAAGCATGATTTCCTCTTCGTAAATCCATGCTGACTCGGACCGATCCTGTTGCTGCTATCCAAATGTGCGGCTATTTCATCTTTCATAATTGACTCCAGCTTCTTCCCCACCACCAATTGCCGGCTAACTGGCCTATAATTCCCTGTTTTCTTTCTCTCGCCTTTCTTAAAGAGTGGAATAACATTGGCGACCATCCAATGC